>NW_028170141.1:0-57500 GCF_963971535.1 Notolepis coatsorum
AAAGCTGCAGAGTCCACAGCTAGACACAAGCCGCACTACAGCACAGTCACTCTGCAGAAAGAGAGGAATCAGGAAGGCAGAGGGGGGGGGGGGGGTGAGAGTGAAATGAGACAACCAAGTGAGGAGAGAGATGAGGCAAAACGCAATAGAGGAAGGGAGGGAGGAAGAGGACGGGAGAGAGACGGAGCTAAAACCATGAGACCAGGATGAAGTTCCTTTACCACCAGGAGACTGATCACACTGTTGTACTTGGTACTCGTCTGTCTGTCTCCTTCTCATTTGCTCTCTGCCTTCCAGTCTGAAACCACTCACATTTCAAGCTCTTGTCCTGTCGCAGGCAATTGATGTGTTAAAAAATTATGAGTGAAACTTCTCTTTTTGGTGCTGCTTCATTTTGTAATAGAGCACATACTGTACGTAGGTGGCAGGCTGGTAGCAAAGCCTCCCTCCATCCTATTATATCCCTACGCTTTAACCTCTCTCTCTCCATCTCCCTCCTGCTCTCTCTCTCTCCATCTCCCTCCTGCTCTCACTCTCCATCTCCCTCCTGTTCTCTCTCCATCTCCCTCCTGCTCGCTATATCTATCCCATCTCCCCCTGTCCTCTCTATATATCTCTCTCCATCTCACTCCTGCTCTCTCTCTCCCCCATCTCCCTCCTGCCCTCTATATATCTCTCCATCTCCCACCTGCTCGCTCTCTCTCTCTCTCTCTCTCTCACCCATTTGATCCCTATGCTATTGGCTTCACTCTCTCTCTCCCCTCACTCTTTCTCTCTGCCATTTTAGCCCAATGCTAAGCCTCCCTCCAGCTTAGTATTTATCTTTTTGTCTTAGTTATCTGTGTTTCAGGACAGTGTGATTGTTGCAGACTGCAGTACATCCTGTCTGTCAGGACAGTGTGATTGTTGCAGACTGCAGTACATCCTGTCTGTCAGGGACAGTGTGATTGTTGCAGACTGCAGTACATCCTGTCTGTCAGGACAGTGTGATTGTTGCAGACTGCAGTACATTATGTCTGTCAGGACAGTGTGATTGTTGCAGACTGCAGTACATTCTGTCTGTCAGGACAGTGTGATTGTTGCAGACTGCAGTACATCCTGTCTGTCAGGACAGTGTGATTGTTGCAGACTGCAGTACATTATGTCTGTCAGGACAGTGTGATTGTTGCAGACTGCAGTACATCCTGTCTGTCAGGACAGTGTGATTGTTGCAGACTGCAGTACATTCTGTCTGTCAGGACAGTGTGATTGTTGCAGACTGCAGTACATTATGTCTGTCAGGACAGTGTGATTGTTGCAGACTGCAGTACATTATGTCTGTCAGGACAGTGTGATTGTTGCAGACTGCAGTACATCCTGTCTGTCAGGACAGTGTGATTGTTGCAGACTGCAGTACATCCTGTCTGTCAGGACAGTGTGATTGTTGCAGACTGCAGTACATTATGTCTGTCAGGACAGTGTGATTGTTGCAGACTGCAGTACATTCTGTCTGTCAGGACAGTGTGATTGTTGCAGACTGCAGTACATTCTGTCTGTCAGGACAGTGTGATTGTTGCAGACTGCAGTACATCCTGTCTGTCAGGACAGTGTGATTGTTGCAGACTGCAGTACATTATGTCTGTCAGGACAGTGTGATTGTTGCAGACTGCAGTACATTATGTCTGTCAGGACAGTGTGATTGTTGCAGACTGCAGTACATTATGTCTGTCAGGAGACAGTGTGATTGTTGCAGACTGCAGTACATTATGTCTGTCAGGACAGTGTGATTGTTGCAGACTGCAGTACATCCGCTCTCTTGTCTGTGACAGCCTTTGACTTTCTCTCATTTAGTAAAACACACAAAGCCATAGAGAGAGAGAGAGAGAGAGAGAGAGAGAGAGAGAGAGAGAGAGAGAGAGAGAGAGAGAGAGAGAGAGAGAGAGAGAGAGAGAGAGAGAGAGAGAGAGAGAGGGAGAGAGGGAGAGAGGGGAGAGAGGGAGAGAGGGAGAGAGGGAGAGAGGGAGAGAGGGAGAGAGAGCACCTGAGGAAGCGATAGCGAAACGCGTTGTGCAACAATAAAAAAAGCAAAAAACCAGTCCTGTGGAGTGTGCGGTCCCTTCTTTCCCTTGAAGGTTTTCTCCTTTTAGTATATATATATATATATGTATATATATTGTATATATGCAATCAAACACATTTTATGACAAATTCAACTCTACAGGGCTTCAAAGTTTGAACATCCCAGAGTTAAGTAATAATCCTTTCCCAAGGGGTTCAGATTAGCAAGACTATGTGACAAACTACCTGTCTGGTCCTACATGTTGATACAGTTTGCATGTTTGCCTCTTATTGAGGATTCCTTGCTGTTGTATATTTTATGTGGAAATGACAAAGTCAATTATTTTGGTCAGAGTTGTCATTTCATGGTGAATCACATTGCTGTCTCATCAGTAGAACTGTTCTCCATATCTATTGTTGTCATTCGGAGCTGCTGCAGTGACCGTTTGGTTGGAAATGGGCTGATTTCTATTCCTACAAAGATGGTTGCTTGTCAGCTCAGGCCCAGGTGGATGAGATGGGAATGAAAGACCTGACATGGATGTCATTAAAGTGTAATGAAATCAGCCCTTTTCTTTCTGCCAGAAAGTCTTTAAGTTTTACTGTCTCTTATTTATGAGTACGAGTGGTTTTACAGTGGCCTATGTGACATGTCCAAGCTATTGGGGAGGCGGAGGCACCGGAGGTGGATTGGTTGTCTGGTCATCTGAAAGTTCCCATTTCCATCTCCCGGCGAGCGTGTCAAAGTGTCCTCGAGCACCCGATGAGCGCTTCTGCTCTGTGTGAATGTGAGGCGTAAATTGTAAAGCGGCTTGAAAGGAACCCAACCTGAGCGTGACATAAGAGCAAAATGGCCACCATGTGAATATGGCCAATTAACCATTTTTGTCATCACTACAATTATATGACCTGCTCCTTCTCTCTGCTTGCGTTGCTATCTCGGTGACGTACCTGCCCTCTGTGTCCGTTTTCCAGGTGTGTTTGTCCTACAGTGTGTCACCGTCTCCCTCAGTGTGGTCACATTTACATTTACATTTAGTCATTTAGCTGACGCTTTTATCCAAAGCGACTTACAAGTTCTGTACGACAAGACAGCAAGAAGGGTACAACTCTATCAGCTGAGTAACAATGTTCAAGTGTTGCGTGTTACAGTGTAGGTTAGTTTATTAGGACAAGTGCATGACAGTAAGGTTAGTCAGGGTTAGATATTTTTTTTTTTTTTTTTTTTTTTTTAATTAATCATTTCAGATAATGGTTGAAGAAGTGAGTCTTTAGTCGACGGTGAAAGATTGGACGGGATTCGGGCTGTCCTAACTGGGATGGGTAGTTCATTCCACCATTGTGGGGCAAGGACTGAGAATAGGCGGCTTCTCTTTGATGACCCTCCGGGAGCTCGGATAGGAGTAGATCTGAGGCGGCCAGAAGATGCAGAGCGTAGGGGTCTTGAGGGTGTGTAGTTAGAGACCATTGACCGGAGGTAGGCGGGAGCGGTTCCCTTTGCCGGCACGGTATGCTAGGTCGAGGGCCTTGAAGCGGATACGTGCAGCAATGGGGAGCCAGTGCAGGTCCCTAAGAAGTGGGGTGACATGGGCCGACTTCGGTAGGTTTGAGATCAGGCGGGCCGCTGCGTTTTGAATGAGTTGAAGAGGCTTGGTGGCAGTGGCCGGGAGGCCAGCGAGCAGTGCGTTGCAGTAGTCGAGGCGGGAGATGACTGTTGATTAGACGAGGAGTTGGGTGGCTTCTTTTGTCAGGAAGGGGCGTATCCTTCTGACGTTGCTCAGGAGGAATCTGCAGGTTCTGGTTGTCGCTGCGATGTGAGCAGAGAAGTTCAACTGGTCGTCGAGGACAACACCAAGGTTTTTGGCGGTCGGGGACGCGGTCACAGCTGCATTCTCGACTGTGATGGAGAGGTCGGTCAGGGGGGAGGATTTGGCCGGCAGGTGGAGCAATTCTGTTTTGCTTAGGTTCAGTTTGAGGTGGTTGGTCGTCATCCAGGCGGAGATGTCGGACAGACAGGCCGAGATCCGCTCAGAGACGTGGATATCTGAGGGAGGGAAGGAGAGGAAGAGTTGAGTATCATCGGCATAACAATGATATGAGAAGCCATGAGACGTGATAATGTTACCCAGTGATTTAGTGTAGAGGGAGAAGAGAAGGGGTCCTAGGACCGAGCCCTGGGGGACACCCGTCCGGAGGGGGCGGGTGGCCGACAGAGTCCCTCTCCATGACACTTTTATGAGGGGCGTGACTCTGGCTTGTTTTAGGGAGGTGGGGACCACCCCCGAGTTGAGTGAGGAGTTGATGGTTGCAGTTAGGAATGGGAGGATGTCCGGTGCTATGGTCTGGAGGAGTGGGGAGGGTAGCTGGTCCAGCTGGCATGTAGTCGGACGGTTCGACGTTACCAGTGTCAGGGTCTCGGCTTCTGTAATGGGGGAGAAAGATGACAGAGTGAAGGATGAGGTTCTCGATTCAGCGTTTGGAATGGGTGGGGGTTGGGAGAAGGCGCTGCGGATGTTCTCCACTTTTTCCTCAAAGAAGATCGCAAAGTCTTCGGCAGAAAAAGATGAGGGAGGAGGGGGTGGGGGGGGGGAGTGAGGAGGGAGGACATGGTAGCATGCAGTTTGCGTAGATTCTTGGCAGAGGCCTCGATCCTATGGTGAAAGAAAGAAGCTTTGGCATTAGTAATGGTTTTGGAGAATGTTAACAAGAGGTTGTGATATGTGTCGATGTCAGCAGTGAGGCGTGACTTTCTATACTTCCTCTCAGCCGCTCTCAGGACCTGTGGTTATTGCTGTGTGTGTGTGTGTGTGTGTGTGTGTGTGTGTGTGTGTGTGTGTTGGTTCGTTGTAACGTTAGTTTAGGTTCGTGTTAACGTTAGATAATGTACAAAATAAACGTTTTCCGCTGCTATAGACGTCGCTCTTTTATTTTGAAAACCCCCAGAAAGGAAGTCATTATATTTGCTTTAGTGACCGTCCGGTTCTGTGTAGGGGTGGGACGATACATCGATGCAGATCGATATATCGATCTATTATCAATAGGGATGCTCGATATTGGCTTTTTTACCGATACCGATATACCGATATTGTCCAACTCTTAATTTCCGATACCGATATCAACCGATATCACATTTTAATGCCGATATCCGCCGATAATATCGGTAGGCCGATAATATCGGACATCATTTCTATAGAAATAAAAAAAAAAAAAAAAAATTTAAACCGATACCGATATAATTGTCTAATTCAATTATTTTTTATTTCTCCATGTGGTAAATACACAGGTCACAACATGTTTACAGGAACGTTTTGGAGTTGTATTTGGATTGTATTTTGTGACTGTAGGACTCTGTAGGGAACGTCAGGCTATTGCACCGCCCCACTTCCAGTGATGAAGCTAAGCTACGCTGACGGAGCTACTGTTCCCAAAGCTAAATGCACGCACAGAGACAAAAAAGTATGTATCTTCTTGTCTAACTCCAGGGAAGATGTTAAATAAGCTAATTTCCCAAAATGTTGGAGTTTTCCTTTAAGAAACACATACATACATACATACATACATACATACATACATACATACATACATACATACATACATACATACATACATACATACATACATACATACACATACACACACATACTCTCAGTCTCAACATTTTACTAGGTGTGCCTTGAAATGTTGTGTTTATCTTAAAGCTACAATCCAGAGTTATTTAACTTGTTGATGGAAAATCCACTTTTCTGAGCTTTTTCCCCACCCCGTCATAAAATCTAAATACAGGTCTGTATTATTCCAATGTTTCCAAAATGTCCAAATGTAAACAAACAAAATTACTGAAAACTCATGTATCCAACGCTCCGACGATACATTTGAGAGTGGAAAACAAAAACAAAAAGTCCTCAATCCAATACAACACTGTGCAAACCAAGCCGGTACTGAGGCCACCGCGGTGCAGCAGAGGCTGCCGGACCGGCCTCAGAGATGATTCCTCTTTATTTTTAACCCTTTCACTACCACACTACAGAAGGTTAACCGTCTGTCGTGTGGTAGTGAAAGGGTTAACCTCATGTAGTGTGGTTGTGAAAGGGTTTAGCCTTTGTCGTGTGGCAGTGAAAGGGTTAACCTTTCATATTGTCGCAGTGAAAGGGTTAACCAGTTGGTAGTGGTAGTGAATGGGGTAAACGTGGCGACACACATTACACATTAGGAGGCTTCATCACCACTGTCCTGGATGACGGAGCCAGTGAAGCAGACCGACTGATGATGATGCGCACAGTAACCATGTGGGAGACGGCACCGTGACTGACTTAATCCCATCTCCCTCGTTAGAGTCGTTAGCCCCTGGGAGGTCTTACCCCAGCCAGCTCATTCACCACATTTCACACTATACCTTATAATCCCTTTTATAGGGCCAACAGTGGCCAACTCCCTGCAGAGGAAGTGTGTGACTGTGCATGTATGCGTGTTTGTTTGTGTGTGTGTGTTGACATGTACAGTTTTGTGTGTGTGTATGCTTGCTTGCATGTGTGTGTGTGTGTGTGTGTGTGTGTGTGTGTGTGTGTGTGTGTGTGTGTGTGTGTGTGTGACAGGTTTTCTGCTGTGACAGACGGGCAGGCCTCGTGTGAACCTCTATTTTGATCCTGCAGACGTATAATTACATTGGTGAATCAAATGTTCCAAACGTTTAGGCTATTTGTATGGATGTGTGGTTGGATGTGTGTCTGTACTGTACAGTGTAGGATGTCTGTCTGCTCTGTACAGTGTATCTGAATGCCTGCCAGGCTGTATGGTTGTGTCCCTGTACACTCAGTCTAATTGCACTTTCCCTGCTGAATGGACTGATCCGACCCAGAACTCTTTATATTCACACGTGTCACTAGAAGAGTGCACTCAGTAGAGCCTGCCATTGTTAAAACTGCCCATCAGATACACAATACAATGAGACCTAAAAAGAAATGCAGACGTTCTTACAGTCTTCTCCAGAGTCGGACAACTGTGCGTTCAGTAGAAACCTATCCGGCTGCAAGCTAGCCTAGCTTAGCACAAATTAATGGAACACTCTGGACCAGCTAGCCTAACTTAAAACTCCGGGAGAGGTGTTTTTGACCAAAAGCTAGGCTAGTGGTCCGTATCCGCTTCTGTTCATTCGCGGCTACATACAAACACATGTGACCAAGCACATAATCGTCTGGCGGAGATAATAACTGGATCATTTGCTGAGTTTAGGATGTGTTTTAGTGGCGGTTTATCAACCAACTCAAGTTCCTCTAAACCCCTCTGCCCCCGTGCCGCTTTCCAAATCTGTAATGTGGGATTTCAGCCCATTGAAAGGAGAGAGAGAGAGAGAGGAGAGAGAGGAGAGAGAGGAGAGAGAGAGGAGAGAGAGAGGAGAGAGAGAGGAGAGAGAGAGGAGAGAGAGAGAGAGAGAGAGAGAGAGAGAGAGAGAGAGAGAGAGAGAGAGAGAGAGAGAGAGAGAGAGAGAGAGAGAGAGAGAGAGAGAGAGAGAGAGAGAGAGAGAGAGAGAGAGAGAGAGAGAGAGAGAGAGAGAGAGAGAGAGAGAGAGAGAGAGAGAGAGAGAGATATTCCCGTAACCTATGGGTAACCGAGAATACCTTTAGGTACCAGGAATACCATGCCTAGGTACATTACATTTACATTTAGTCATTTAGCTGACGCTTTTATCCAAAGCGACTTACAAGTTCTGTACGACAAGCCATCAGGAAGGGCACAACTCTATCAGCTGAGTAACAATGTTCATCAAAGTGTTGAGTGCTACAGTGTAGGTTAGTTTATTAGGACAAGTGCATGACAGTATGGTTAGTTAGGGTTAGGGTTTTTTTTTTTTTTTTTTTTTTTTTTTTTCAGATAATGGTTGAAGAAGTGCGTCTTTAGTCGACAGCGAAAGATTGGACGTGTTTCGGCTGTCCTAACTGGGGTGGGTAGTTCATTCCACCATTGTGGGGCAAGGACTGAGAATAGGCGCAGGGGCGGGTGGCCGACAGGGTCCCTCTCCATGACACTTGGTAGGAGCGGTCATTGAGGTATGATGACAACCATGTCAGCGCAGAGCCAGCCACTCCCATTCCTGCGAGGGCCGCCAGGAGGATCTGGTGGTTGACTGTGTCGAGGCTGCAGATAGATCTAGGAGAATCAGGACAGAGGAGAGGCCTTTCGCTTTTGCTAAGTGAAGTGCCTCTGTGACCGCAATGAGGGCTGTCTCTGTGGAGTGACCAGTCCTGAAGCCTGACTGATTAGGGTCTAGGAGGTCATTCTGTAAGAGATAAGCAGTAAGTTGGTTGGATACAGCACGTTCAAGTGTTTTAGAAAGGAAGGAGAGAAGAGAGACAGGACGGTAGTTGCCTATGACGGTAGGGTTCAGGGATGGTTTTTTTATGAGGGCGTGACTCTGGCTTGTTTTAGGGAGGTGGGACCACCCCCGAGTTGAGTGAGGAGTTGATGGTTGCAGTTAGGAATGGGAGGATGTCTGGTGCTATGGTCTGGAGGAGTGGGGAAGGTAGCCGGTCCAGCTGGCATGTAGTCGGACGGTTCGACGTTACCAGTGTCAGGGTCTCGGCTTCTGTAATGGGAGAGAAAGATGACAGAGGAAGGATGAGGTTCTCGATTCAGCATTTGGAATGGGTGGGGGTTGGGAGAAGGAGCTGCGGATGTTCTCCACTTTTTCCTCAAAGAAGATCGCAAAGTCTTCGGCAGAGAAGATGAGGGAGGGGGGGGTGGGGGGGGAGTGAGGAGGGAGGACATGGTAGCATGCAGTTTGCGAAGATTCTTGGCAGAGGCCTCGATCCTATGGTGAAAGAAAGAAGCTTTGGCATTAGTAATGGTTTTGGAGAATGTTAACAAGAGGTTGTGATATGTGTCGATGTCAGCAGTGAGGCGTGACTTTCTATACTTCCTTTCAGCTGCTCTCAGGACCTGTCTTTGTTCTCTCACTGGATCTGTCAGCCATGGACTGGGTGGGGAACGGCGGGCAGGTTTCTCAACGAGGGGACAGAGCTTGTCGAAGGAGGTTGCAAGGGCTGAGAGGAGGGTGGAGGTTGCCATCTCTGTGGAGAGAGCAGAGAAGGTGTCACTCAAAGGTAGAGTGGATAGTATGTCAGAGGAGAGGGTGGAGGGGGATAGGGAGGGCAGGTTGCGTCTGAGTGAGACGGTTTGAGTTGGGGTGAAGACCTTTCGGTTAAGCATGAGAGTTAGTGAGAAGGATATGAAGGAATGGTCAGATACATGTAGGGGAGTTACCGTGGTGTTAATGATACTGGAGTTACGGGAAAATATGAGATCCAAGGAGTTGCCTGCTTTGTGGGTGGGAGGCATGGCAGTGGGAGTCAGGTCAAATGATTGTAGGAGGGAGACTACTATGACTGACTGAGATGAGTCAGGCAGGTTGAAGTCGCCCAATAGAAGGAGAGGGGTACCATCTTCCGGTAAGGAGCTTAGAAGCATGTCCAGCTCATCTGTGAAGTGATCGAGCGGACCTGGAGGGCGGTAGAGTGTAACAATGGTGAGATTGAAAGGATTAGAGACAGATACTGCATGATATTCAAAAGAGGAGAGTGACAGTGCTGGGAGGGGTGTTAAGTTTGTAGTCCATGAAGGAGATGTCATGAGGCCAGTGCCTCCACCCCGCCTGGAAGGTCGAGGTGTGTGAGTGAAGTTATAGTTTGTAGATAATGCTGCAGGTGTTGATGAGTTATTGGGGGTTATCCAGGTCTCAGTTAGAGCCAGGAGCTGCAGATTTTGACTATGGGCGTAGGCAGTAATGAAGTCAGCTTTCTTGACTGCTGATTGACAATTCCATAGGCCTCCCTGTACTGTGACAGGTGTATTAGTGGCTGTAGGAGGGTAGGATAGATTAGCCGGGTTGCTAGCAAACTGCCGTGGGTGGGTTGAATCTGTTCTGGGGGAGCAGATTGTGGATATGAGACACATTGTGGTGTCAAGAGTGGCAGGGAGGAAGTAGAGAAATAGCAGAGTGGGAGGGAAAGGGAGATTTTTCAGCGTGGAGTGTAAGATAGGACTAGGGTGTACTTAGCACTAGGTGGATCGGTGGATTCCTCTGCGGCTAACTCCAGGAAAACTCCTCTTTGTCCCTCTTCGTTTCTCGACGCTTCGCTGACGCTAAGCCAGCAGGCCTTTAAATCCCTATCACTAATTAGTGCTTTCTAACACCTGGCCCTTAATGGGTCACTTAAGGAAACAAAATGGCCGCTTTAAACACGCCCCTTAATCAAGTCAGCTGGTCAGGTCAGCAATCAAGTCTCAGTTTAAAGATATTACTAAATGACTTAAAATGTCTTACCCTGATGCAGTGTAAGTCTCTCAGTGAATGAGCTGTCCTTCCACAACAGAATGTAGTACAGAGTGATTCCAGGAGAGGCTGAGGTTCTGCTTTTAAGCAGTGACAGGGCTCTGAGATCACACTCAGTACACAAGTGCTGTCTTTAAGCAGGAAGCAGCTTTTAATGGGTCACTTAAGGAAACAAAATGGCCGCTTTAAACACGCCCCTTAATTAAGTCAGCTGGTCAGGTCAGCAATCAAGTCTCAGTTTAAAGATATTACTAAATGACTTAAAATGTCTTACCCTGATGCAGTGTAAGTCTCTCAGTGAATGAGCTGTCCTTTCACAACAGAATGTAGTACAGAGTGATTCCAGGAGAGGCTGAGGTTCTGCTTTTAAGCAGTGACAGGGCTCTGCGATCACACTCAGTACACAAGTGCTGTCTTTAAGCAGGAAGCAGCTTTTAATGGGTCACTTAAGGAAACAAAATGGCCGCTTTAAACACGCCCCTTAATTAAGTCAGCTGGTCAGGTCAGCAATCAAGTCTCAGTTTAAAGATATTACTAAATGACTTAAAATGTCTTACCCTGATGCAGTGTAAGTCTCTCAGTGAATGAGCTGTCCTTCCACAACAGAATGTAGTACATAGTGATTCCAGGAGAGGCTGAGGTTCTGCTTTTAAGCAGTGACAGGGCTCTGAGATCACACTCAGTACACAAGTGCTGTCTTTAAGCAGGAAGCAGCTTTTAATGAGTCACTTAAGGAAACAAAATGGCCGCTTTAAACACGCCCCTTAATCAAGTCAGCTGGTCAGGTCAGCAATCAAGTCTCAGTTTAAAGATATTACTAAATGACTTAAAATGTCTTACCCTGATGCAGTGTAAGTCTCTCAGTGAATGAGCTGTCCTTCCACAACAGAATGTAGTACAGAGTGATTCCAGGAGAGGCTGAGGTTCTGCTTTTAAGCAGTGACAGGGCTCTGAGATCACACTCAGTACACAAGTGCTGTCTTTAAGCAGGAAGCAGCTTTTAATGGGTCACTTAAGGAAACAAAATGGCAGCTTTAAACACGCCCCTTAATTAAGTCAGCTGGTCAGGTCAGCAATCAAGTCTCAGTTTAAAGATATTACTAAATGACTTAAAATGTCTTACCCTGATGCAGTGTAAGTCTCTCAGTGAATGAGCTGTCCTTCCACAACAGAATGTAGTACAGAGTGATTCCAGGAGAGGCTGAGGTTCTGCTTTTAAGCAGTGACAGGGCTCTGAGATCACACTCAGTACACAAGTGCTGTCTTTAAGCAGGAAGCAGCTTTTAATGAGTCACTTAAGGAAACAAAATGGCCGCTTTAAACACGCCCCTTAATCAAGTCAGCTGGTCAGGTCAGCAATCAAGTCTCAGTTTAAAGATATTACTAAATGACTTAAAATGTCTTACCCTGATGCAGTGTAAGTCTCTCAGTGAATGAGCTGTCCTTCCACAACAGAATGTAGTACAGAGTGATTCCAGGAGCGGCTGAGGTTCTGCTTTTAAGCAGTGACAGGGCTCTGAGATCACACTCAGTACACAAGTGCTGTCTTTAAGCAGGAAGCAGCTTTTAATGGGTCACTTAAGGAAACAAAATGGCCGCTTTAAACACGCCCCTTAATTAAGTCAGCTGGTCAGGTCAGCAATCAAGTCTCAGTTTAAAGATATTACTAAATGACTTAAAATGTCTTACCCTGATGCAGTGTAAGTCTCTCAGTGAATGAGCTGTCCTTCCACAACAGAATGTAGTACAGAGTGATTCCAGGAGAGGCTGAGGTTCTGCTTTTAAGCAGTGACAGGGCTCTGAGATCACACTCAGTACACAAGTGCTGTCTTTAAGCAGGAAGCAGCTTTTAATGAGTCACTTAAGGAAACAAAATGGCCGCTTTAAACACGCCCCTTAATCAAGTCAGCTGGTCAGGTCAGCAATCAAGTCTCAGTTTAAAGATATTACTAAATGACTTAAAATGTCTTACCCTGATGCAGTGTAAGTCTCTCAGTGAATGAGCTGTCCTTCCACAACAGAATGTAGTACAGAGTGAATTCTTGGTTACCTAAATAGGTATTCCCGTAACCTGATAGGTATTCACGGTAACTTTAGATATTGATATGTATTCCGGTGACTTGTGAAAAGGAGAGGTTACCAGGAATACTATTACCATATAGGTATGCACGGTAACTTATATGTATTCCGGTAATTAATTAATTGAAGCTAACACATCATGGAGGCCCAGGCCGTTAGCTACAAGCTACAAGCTAACAACACATCATGGAGGCCCAGGCCGTAACACATTAATTAAATGTATTAATATTATCAGGGGTAGGCTAGCATATATATTAGAATGGTGGCATGGTGGTGTAGACTGACTAGGGGCATGGTGGTGTATACTGACTAGGGGCATGGTGGTGGTGTAGACTGACTAGGGGCATGGTGGTGTAGACTGACTAGGGGCATGGTGGTGTAGACTGACTAGGGGCATGATGGTGGTGTAGACTGACTAGGCGCAGGTTGGTGTAGACTGACTAGGGGCAGGTTGGTGTAGACTGACTAGGGGCATGGTGGTGTAGACTGACTAGGGGCATGGTGGTGTAGACTGACTAGGGGCATGGTGGTGTATACTGACTAGGGACATGGTGGTGGTGTAGACTGACTAGGCGCAGGTTGGTGTAGACCGACTAGGGGCATGGTGGTGGTGTAGACTGACTAGGCGCAGGTTGGTGTAGACTGACTAGGGGCATGGTGGTGGTGTAGACTGACTAGGGGCATGGTGGTGGTGTAGACTGACTAGGGGCATGGTGGTGTAGACTGACTAGGGGCATGGTGGTGAACCCTAACTCAGGTGACCAGGAATACCTGTTTTTTCCAAAATTCAGTTCAAATGCCATCTTGGAATAACAAAACAACGATTGTGTGCAGACAATTGAAAATGTTGGGTTCCTTTCCACTTTCTTGAATATAGAAAAAATTTAAATACTTGTTCTAGAACTGTATTTTTTGCACTTGTTTGTTAAGTTACTGGGAATACCCTTTCCTTGTTTTTGCTCATTTTAACAGACAAAACACAACACATTCTAGTAATTCTGGTTTACACCTAACCCTTATTATTGCTGTTATGATTTCCAAAAATAAAATCTCACCAATCTTTAGTAAAATAGGAGATTTAAGTGTTTATCTGGAATTGTGAGGATATGTATTCGCGTTAACCTGGGATCAATATGTGAAACGTAATTATCTCCTAAAATAATTGGCCACAAAAGACGAAACTCATTTTGGTTGTTCATTGGGGTGCCAAGATCATGCCCAAAACATATCATGCATCTGCCATGAAAATTAAGCCTTTTATGTTTGTTATCAATTGAAGGCCATGAACTATGTTGACTCATATCCCATACCCGGATTTTTCCTTCAGATTCAGCCAAATTTGAATTCTCTTGAGATAACTCGGGGAGAACTATGGTATTATGTTACATGATGATGATATCCCTACAAAACAACCAAAACATTTTAATTCTCTCTTAAAATGGAGGAGATAGTGAATTGGTATTCCCGGTAACTTAGGTCAACTTTAGAGGTCTGCCATCCCTCATTACATGATTTTTTTTAAAGGTGAATTATTTGGCATCTATAACAATCATTCTTGACATGAGAAAAGATTTTAATGTTGTTCGTATAACGTCCTGGGTTATATGGCTTAGAAATGGAGCAGGTTACCGGGAATACATGCGTTACCCATATAGAGAGAGAGAGAGAGACCCTAGGAGCTCCTGAACCTCAGGCTGAAAACAGGAGAAAGAAAAGACACTCAAACTGGAAAGAGGATTATACCAATTTCTAGTGGAATAGTGCTTTGTTGGAGTCATAACGAAGTAAATATCACTGGACTGAGAGGTCTACATCATAAACCAAAACCTGGATATCTCTACAAGGAGACAAAAAGAATTATACCAATTTCTAGTGGACTTAGGCTTTGTTGGAGTCATAACAGAGTAAGTACCGTACTTTTCGGACTATAAGCCGCGGCTTTTTCCCCCATTTTTCGACCCTGCGGCTTATATAACGGTGCGGCTTATATGTGACTCGACGTGACCAAACCCGAAAATGTAAAAATCTAAATATTGCTTTTTTGACTGCATTGAAATGTTATTTATCTGTTCCCTTATTTGCTAAACTTAATACAACTTGTAAATGAGTTAATTCTTGTTATTTGTCCGACAGTATTGTGTCCCAATGCTAATTACATATGGTAATTAAACATTAAAACACCTGCGGCTTATAGTCCAGTGCGGCTTATATATGTACACATCATTCAATTTAGCTGCTGCGGCTTATAGTCAGGTGCGGCTTATAGTGCGAAAAGTACGGTACTATAAGAGGCCTACCAAAAACTGAATAATACTGACATTTTAGTTAGACATTTTAGCTACAATTATACAATTACAAACTAGATAGAAATCTTGGTTTGAACCAGACACCTTGGCAGAAAACCAGGAGGTGTGAAGCTCTTGGAACAATGGAAACAGGGCCACGCACAGATAAGAAACAGTTCAAGGAAAAATACTTAAGAGCAATGCCAGATCAACTTTTTGCAGACCGGGAAAGCTCTGGACGCATATCCAACCTAATTTTCTACACTGAAAACATCAGGGCATGGCACGTTGCAACACTAGACCACCATCCCTCTGCTACAAAAAAGGGAAATAGTACTGTACGTACACTGGAGATAGAGACAGATGAGAACCAAATGGTTGTACACTTCTACAATACAGGAACAGTAATGGTCCAGGGCAACATAACCCCCTTTGTAAAAAAACGTCTCCAAAATCAAAGAGACTGCACTAAAGAAACCCATCTCCAGTGAAAACACCCCCAGAGAAGACCCACCCACAACAGACCATTGCTGCTTCACCGAGATGAAACAGATGAAGGAGATGTTTTCAAAGATAGAACGCAAGCAAGTGGAAATGGAGCAAAAAATTACAGTAGAGGAAGGAAAACTCTTCCCAAACCACAGTTAAGAAACTAAGGTGCAGGGAGCTCCCGTAGCTCACCGCATATCTCTGCGCTATTTCTGCGTCGGGGAAAACCGTGCTCGTCACGGATCTGGGGGACACGAGTTCGATTCCCGGACCCGCCGTCATTTCTCAGAATGTCTTCCCCTGCTCTACATCCCATTTCAACCTGTTTCTGTCGGTCATGCTTGACCAGAAAAGCGATAAACGCTAAAAAATAAAGTAAAAAAAAAATAATAATAAGGTGCCAGAATACCTATCGGGCTATAGAACTACTGACAGGAGACAACCTCGGTTCCCCCAGCCACATCATAATACACACAGGCACAAACAACTTGAGAACGCAGACAGGGGAGGAGGTGACCAAATCTGTCATGGAAGTAGTCGAAAAAGCCACGTCAACATTTCCCAGAGCAAAAGTAGTAATCTCGGCACTGCTACCCAGATGGGATTACCAGCCAGACTTCATACAAAGTATTAATGCACACATCTCCAGAAACTGTGCAATGAAGAAAAACGTCTACATGGCAGCTCACCCTACCATAGACCTGCACAGCCTGCATGACGATGTTCACATCCTCAAAAGAGCAGTCCCTAACTTTGCAAAAACCCTGAAAGACGTCGCACTAAACCGTAGCCCTACCACATCCTACAATAGCAACAGAGGGATGAACACCCCACCCAGAGCCACACCCAGAAGACCTTTTGCACCTAGAGAACAACAGGCTACAACCAGAGACCACCCTGCACCCCAGGCCAGGTCCACGCCCGACCTGCAAAGAGCGTATCACACATATGCTCAGGCTGCCCAGTTTTGACCTGCCCCCCTCCTGCAGACCCCCCCCCCAGCCAATGCATATCCTGCCAACCCCACAACACACATACACACAGCACATGCCACCACCAACCCCATACCACACAAATGTACAGGTCAACCCCATGCTCGACAGATCTCCACCAGGGGAGCTGACCGTGCATCAGATGATCAGCAAGCTTTACTCAATTGTGGTCCAGGACAAAACCACTGGAATATAACACTGTAATAATGGAATACAAATCTTTTACCATTTCAAGCTGGAACATACAAGGTCTGAGGTCAACTGCCCTTGGAACAAAGAGCAGAAACCCAGACTTTACCACAGAAATGTCAAACACAGACATCATGGTCCTACAAGAGACATGGCACAGAGGAAACAGTCCTACTGGCTGTCCTGCAAACTACAGAGAGCTGCTGGTACCATCCACCAAGCTAACAGGGGTCAAACAGGGGAGAGACTCTGGAGGCATGCTAATATGGTACAAATCAGAACTAACCCACTCCATAAAGCTAATCAAAACCGGAGCTTTTTTCATCTGGTTAAAAATAAATAAGGAACTTACATCAACCGAGAAAGATATCTACCTGTGTGCCACCTACATCCCCCCAATTGAATCCCCATACTACAAGGAAGACATGTTCCTAATCCTACAAGACGAAATCAACCAGTTCCAGGCTTGCGGTCACATTATAGTCTGTGGGGACCTCAATGCCAGGACAGGACGAGAACCTGACACTCCGCACACAGGGAGACAAACACCTACCAGGAGGTGGAAACATCCCCTCCCAAATATGCCCCCCCAGAAAGAACTATGACCAAACAACAAATAAACATGGGTCACAACTTATACAGCTCTGTCGCTCGCTGGGACTGTACATAGTTAACGGTAGGCTCCGAGGGGACACTTATGGTAGGTACACATATAGCTCATCTCTGGGTAACAGTACAGTAGACTATTTTATCACTGACCTCAGCCTAGAGTCTCTCAGAGCGTTCACAGTCAGCCAGCAAACACCCCTGTCAGACCACAGCAAAACCACTATCTACCTGAATAGATCAACACCCAACCAGGAAATACCAAAACCAAACAAACTACACACTATTAAAAAATACTACAAATGGAAAGAAAGTAGTATGGAAACATTCCAATCCGCTATCAAGCTACAAAAAGTCCAATCCAAATTAGACCAATTCCTAGAAAAAAATTTCCAACACAACAGCAAAAGTGTAAACGGGGCGGTAGAAAACCTCAATAACATATTTGACCTTACAGCTTCTGTTGTGAAGGATCAGATTAAACCGAATATATATATTTATTTATATATATATATTTAATTGTATTTGTATATCGTTTGATATCCCCTGTATATTCCTTGTACAATATGCATTGAATATCCCCGTTTCTACTAAACAGCCCATAATAGTTTCATTCTACCATTGGACGAGAACCTGGCGCCAGGTTGCCATACCCCTAGGTCCAAGTTCAATCGTGCCGCCTAACATGTCGTGGCAACCCCCGGTTCCGCGCAGTAATATGTCGGGCGAAATACGAATGGTACTATTTGTTCATAGCGCATATATATATGGCGCTAGTAAAGTAGAACTTTCTTTTTAGTCCAGTTCTTTACCCTCCAACAGAGTGACAGACGCAAAGCCTCCCCACGACGCACGTGCGGTGTAGTAAGGCCTACTTGGCCCCAGAATAGGCATTGAGATATCGTGTAGATTAATAGTTGAATAGTCATAGTTTGGCACTATACCGTCGAGTTGGACGTATTCTATTAAGCTAATAATAGTCTATTTATGTATGGTGCATCGTTCGGTTAGAGTTCTAAAGTTATCAGTACCCCCATCGTTCCTGACGTTATCTGGACGCTTAACCAGGCTGGTCAGACCCCTAGTGGTGATTGCATCCGAGGAGCTCCGGGCCAAGAGCGACTGGACCTGTATATTGGATTACTCTACCCGGACGACGGCGAGCCTTCCACGGCTTGGATTATGCTTTGTGTGCTTTGATTATTCCATGGATAAAGGCCAACACTGCGGAGTGTTTGAATTACCCCCCGGAGAGGACTCCAGGTGAGACGGCGCTCTACACGTGAGGTCGCCTCACGTCTCTCCATTGTGGACCGGCAGATACCGTTCCACAGAGGGTCCAGCTGTATTCGTCTGCGGTCCGAGGTTCTGTGGGCACCGTGTCCAAGACTTTGGATTCTCCCAAGACACCGTCGGCCAGATGGGATACCGCCAGCGGCTTCTCTAACCCCCCCCTCCTACTGTCTTACAACCAGCGGGACCCCCCCCCCCCCTTAGTGTATCCAGCTATAATCATTTAAGTACCATCGCTATCGTTTCCTAAATATTCCAGGTTGTATACTTACTCCCTGCGCAACCAGAGATTGGACATTCAATGTTGATTTACCTACGAATACTCATTTGCCATAAAAGTGCATATTTCATATTTCAAATCATAAATGTAATTAAGTGATCGTTGTATACACCCTTTGCTGTATTAAACCTTCGATTTGGTACATTTGTGTGGATTCGTTTCATCAGGTGGGAAAGTGTTCATCATACTTATATCTTGTACTGGGTGGCCAGAAGTTAAAGTACATGAGGTAGTGGTATTAAATATCATATCTAACAATACAGTCAGGGAATTGTACCCCTCAGTTACAGCTTCCTTATCCAACATAAAGGCCTTGAAGTATCTTTCATTCATTCTAGTCTCTGTGATCGTATAGTGTTTACCCTTCTACTCTCCATTGTTTGCATTTCAATGTGGTTCAGTTGTAGGAAGGAAGCGCAGACGAGGTGGTTTGAATAAAACAAAGCTGTGTTTATTTCCATTTCAATAAACACAAGCTAGATGAATCAACTTAGTACAGGGTCTTCTTCTTCTATCTAATTATCTCTTTGGTGTGGCAGTTTTGTCCATGATCTGATCAGCTGCGGCCGATCAGAGCGTTCTCCGGTGTGGTTCTGGTTGTCTCGGGTTGTCCAGACAACACGAGGCCTCTCTTTGTGGTTGCTGGTTGCCAAGGCAACCCTGGTTGTCCGAGATTCTCAGCGCTCAGGGCCGGGACCGGGAGCGCTTGATTCGTCTGTCTGCGTCTCTGGATCCCCTGCTGCGAAGCAATCCTGTCATCGTCTGTGTCCGTGCTCTGTGTGTCTCGGTGCTGTTCCTTTAACTTCTAAACCACACCTCCCAGCGCATCGTCGGATGACGCTGCCCTAGGAGGTGTCAGCCTATCAAATCAATTTGAAACCAGCTGGTCTTTCTGAGGTCAAGAAAGGCTTGCCCCCTTTGCTTTTCTTTAAGATAACTAAGGTTATACAAATTAGCCTATTGGATTCATTATTTTACATTTAGAATTAGCAAATCAAGTCATAATATTTCAACGCAAACACATGGACACTTTTCTTGACAATGCTAATGGTCGTCTTGGCTGAAAACAGTTTTAGAAGTCATTTCACCACATGTACTTTGATTTTCACAGTGTAGGACAATTTCTAGTCTCCATGAAACACAACATTTGCAAATTGTCTAACACTTAACCTCTGATATTTACCAATTAAATGCATTCTTATTGTTTTACTGTTATCCTTGGTCGTTTTGAACCAGTTTTTAATATCCAGTTACTCAAATTATTAAACCGAACCCAGATTTCACAGTTCTGAGTTAGTTTGGTGCTAATCTCAGCTTGTTGTTTCACTTAATTTAATTCCTTCTATGCCCCTGCTAGGCAGGGCTTAATTTTTAAATCTTGATGCACTGAGCACCTGGTCCCACTTGGGTGCAAACAGAGTCATATATCTTCATGCTGGAGGGCTCTGTTTACAGTCTGTTTACTCTGTTTCCTGACGCGTTGACCCTTTCAACCTCCTTCCAGTTAAGAGTACCCTCCTCCCGTTCGGATGCACTCCTTCCCCTACTCAGATGCACCTCTCCCCGTAAGGTTTAGGTAGTCCGCTACGACGGAACAACCAGCTCCTTTCTTAGGGCTGCCTTGTCCGACGCCGGCCCCTCTCCCCCATCAGAGATGCAGGTCTCCACTTCCGGCGGTAAGGTCTCCTCTCATGAACGGAAGAAGTCCCCTTATTTTACCTTCAGGTGCAGTTTTAGGCTGGGTCCCGTTCCAATCTTAGGAGTGACAGTCCTCTGAATTGACACCCCTTACCCCTCTGCTTCCCAGTGGTTCTTTTCAAACCTGCTGATCACAGAAGCACAACTCGCCTACTAACGCATTCGGTTTCGGCTTACTGTGGCCTGACTGTACATTGAGCCAGACGCATTTATGACAATAGGGTCATAAACGCTCTCTGACCGGCCTGTGACGCAGTCGATAGAGATCTCATAGTCCATCATCAAGTCAGGACCCCAAGCAGCTAATTGTCCGTAGTACCCATCAGCCACTCAGTTTTGAAACCTACGGTCTGATCCCCACCCCACTTCGCTATGGGTATGGAAACTTTGACCGTTTTCACCAGCCTGGCCTGTTCACAGCAGGTGCGGTGCCCCCTCCGGTGCACTGCCCCGCTTCTAGGTGTGGACCGTCGTCCACGTACCACCCAGTGCCCACACTTATTTACGTGCGACGTTTCCTGGGCCGACTAGACGGAAACACAGTAAGATGTTGGCCATCTTGCCAGACACGGGGGCCATTCAGTCTCTCCCCAGCGACTATAGAGTTAGTTTAACGTGTCCAGGGAATCTTCCGATTCCACTGCCGCCTGCTAGGGGGTAGAGGTTCGGAGTGCCTACCTCCTCCCTACCCCCTCCTCCGTTACGACCTGGTCAGTTTAGAACAGCTGGGGGCTATTTATCCGGTTACCCCAACTTTAGATAGTTCTCAGGATAACACGATCGAGTTTTACGACTTATGGCTGTAGCCACAGTTCCTGTTCCCTATGCTGGGAACCATCTCCTGACCTCCGTCTGTTATGAGATGGCCATTTCTAAACGCAGCTGCTAATCTCATCTGATAAGGTGCTATTCTGAACCGTTGGTAGAATGTACCATGAAGTCATAAACAGTCCTTGGCCTTATCAGCGAACCACCATCTGTGCTTAGCCCTGATGGCAGATATGTCCTGTCTGGTGACAACTACTAGCCACTCATATCACCTTTGTGAAACCCTATGTGAGCATAGTTATTTCTAACTAAAACAATATGATAACCTTAGTATGATTACGACAGATGTCCTGGAGTTGGATGTAGATTTTGATTGGGATGCAGTCTGGGAAAGTAATCTTTAACCTTGTTTTAGCTTTATTTAATCACTAAGTATTTTGTTCAGTTTTCTTGAGTTTTTATGTTTCATTTTGATAATACACGACAGCCTCAAATAGGAAAGCGAGGAAAAATAAAAACAAAAATATGCATGACAAATGGTATGATAATGATTGTAAAAATCTCAGGAAGAAATTAAGGAACCTATCAAACCAAAAACACAGAGACCCAGACAACCAGAACACATGTCTCCAATACAGTGAAACACTGAAACATTACAAAAACAGTCCGAAAAAAAAGGGACCAACATGTTAGAAACCAGCTACAAGATATAGAGGAATGGGTTCCGGTTCCGGGTCGGAAGGATGTGAACGTCTCTGAGCCACGCTGCCGCTCCCGAACTTTTATTTTACTTTAAAAAGCCTATTTTTTTTATTTTCAAGGTGATTGAACCACTAATATACAACATCCGTATCTAAGACTGTACTATTCGACCCGAAAAGGAAAAAGAATAACGAGCACGATGACTGCACGAGTCTTGAGAAGCGAGACCGCCCCTGTGGATGGGGCTACCATGGCTAAGCTAATGGATGAGCTCAAACAGGCCTTCACCACGGAGTTCAGAATGTTTGCTGCCTCGCTCGAGTCTAGACTCGACGGCTTCCAGCAGGAGATCGCAGACCATACCCAACGCCTGACCTCCGTGGAGGACGGCATGGATAGGTGGTCGGATAGGATGGTGGAGCTAGAAGTGAGATGCACAGCTCAGGATATAGTCATCGACAAGCTAAGAAACAAGCTAATTGATGTTGAGTCACGTAGTCGGCGTTCTAACATACGTATCCTGGGCCTGGACGAATCCCTGCACAGCAACCGTCCCAGTGTCTTTTTCGCGGAGCTCCAGTTCCCTGCGAAGCTAATCATCCGAACCAAGGAGGGCAGGCTGCATCTACCGTCGCCCAAGGACGCCATGGACTTCCTGAGGGCCCGACCCAGAGGGACCTCGACACCGGTTTCGCCAGGACGAGACGCAGACCCGACACCGGCTTCACCAGGGCGAGACGCGGGCATGACGCTGGCTCCACCGGAGCGAGACGCGGACCCGACACCGGCTTCACCAGGGCGAGACGTGGGCCTGATGCTGGCTCCACCGGGGCGAGACGCGGACCCGACACCAGCTTCACCGGGGCGAGACGCGGACCCGACGCTGGCTCCACCGGAGCTGAACGCGGACCCGACACCGGCCTCATCAGATCCTGACGGGGTAGTAGCGATGGACCGTTAGCATACTGCTACGGCTATCACACAGAAAGGGGTCGCATTTGGTATCTTATTACATATGTGAGTATGGATGAATACTTGACATTAGGCCTCGCCTGGAAAGTTATCTTTTTATTTTTCTCTCGCTATCTGACATAAGGGGAGGAGGGGGACAAGTATGTTGTATATGACTGTTGTACTGATGCGCGACCATAGCCACGGGCTAGGTTGCTAACTGTTAACGTTTCGGAAGGAGCGGGACCTATTCTATTCCGTTTCGGATATTTCTGCCACGCTTATGACTTTTGCGCGATATACCAGCTCCCGGCCATGTTTTTGATCATGGCCACCGGGATGCATTTACTGTTGATTACACGTCGAGCGAGATGGGGTCTCGTGGCTGCGCCACCTGTTTGACTCTCAACCGGTTCATGCAACCCGCATGGCTCCCATTAATGTTTGCTGCTGACAATGTGCTCGCGGGAGCGGCGGGCGGCCCCCGGCACAGCGCCCTCCTCTGGTGGGGAGGCATAACTGTGTAGGGTCGAACCAGCGTCAGGGGAGATAGCAGTCTCGCGGACAGGGTATCGCCCCCTCCCGGCCTGGTGGAGGTACTGCGCGCCTGTTTTGTCGCAGCATGCCTGGCAGATACACCCCCCCCCCCCCCTTTTTACCGACAGTTCTGGGTTCCAGCCGTTGACCTTACTATTGGCTTATGGTTCAATTTGATTTTTTTCTTGTTTGCTTTACACTCTGAGGCACTTTTGTATACAGGGAAATGTGGCAGTTGGCCACGGAGATGATTATACGAGTGGTAGGTTTGAAGTCTCTGGAAATGTTGGTGAGTCCCTGTGATGTTGGGGAAAGACCCACCGGTCCCACACATTTATATGTTTTTTATGTCATTATTATATGTTTTATGTATGGCTCGAAATACGTGTGCATAGTGTTTAGGTTAAGTGAATTCTACATGCCCACAGACTTGCCCAGGTCTGCCCCACCTACACGCCCTTCAATGTTCTATGGCTACGGCTAACTCTGAGAGCTTCAAGCTCTGCTCCTGGAATGTTCGAGGCCTGCAGAGGTTGGCTAAGAGGAAGGCGATTCTGACCTTTTTAAGGAGGGAGAATGTGTCGATTGCTTTTTTTTACAAGAAACTCATATGGGGCCCAACGACACTGCTAAACTCCAAAAGAGCTGGGTAGGACAGGTCTTTGCTACAAACTATTCTACGTTTAGTAGGGGCGTGGCCATATTGTTCAATAAAAATCTCCCCTTTAGACTTATAACTTCCTCTGTGGATAGCCAAGGTCGCTATGTGATTATCAAAGGGGTTCTTAAAGGTAAATAAATGACATTTATGAATGTATACTGTCCCCCAGGCTATTCCCCTGACTTTCTATCCAAGATATTTGCTGAGTTTAATGGCCTGGCCTCTGAGAACGCCTTTGTGGGCGGAGACTTTAATTGTCACCTCATACCGTCTCTTGACAAACTCCCACCCAGTCTGGCTCCCCCCTCTAGGCAAGCAAAGACGCTCACCTCCCTATGCGAAGACACTGGATACTCAGATGTCTGGAGAACCCTTTGCCCATCAGAACTGAAGTTCACCTTTTTTAGCGGCCCACACAAGAGCAACAGTAGAATAGACTATTTCTTCATCCCTTCCTCTAAGCTCTTTCTAGTATCGTCCTGCACAATCGGAAGCATCGTTCTATCGGATCACGCCCCTATATACCTGGTCTACTCCCTGTCAGAAGAGAGAGCGCTGTCGAGGCGTTGGCGCCTCAACCCATACCTCCTCAAAGATGATATATTTGTCTCCTATTTCGAATCGGAATTCAAAATGTTCTACTCAATTAACTTTCGCTCTATGGATAACCCGTCTCTACTCTGGGAAACATCTAAGGTCTTTTCTCGTGGACTGATTATATCTTATGTATCATCCAAGAAGCGCAAGAAAAATGAACAATGTAAACTTCTTGAATCCAAACTAGCCGACCTTGAAAATCAGCATGTTTCAAACCCAGCCCCGGCTGTGCTTATGGAGCTTACAGCCACCAGAGCGGCGCTAAACACTCTTCTGATCCAGGACGCCGAATATTCTCTTAAATTTGCCAAACAGAGAATGTACGAACACGGTGACAAGCCGGGTAGGTGCCTGGCTAACTTGGCAAAAAAAAGGGCTGACACCCAAGTAATAGCCTCAATCTCCGACTCCAACAGGGTCAGGTCCTTTGACACCAAAGCTATTAACAAAGAGTTTGCCTCTTTCTATGCCCGACTCTATAGGACCGAACGACCCGATGGTGCTCTCTCTGACATGCAGGCCTTCTTCGCTGAATTACGCCTCCCTAAGGTATCGAAAGATCAGAACTTGCTCCTTAACGCCCCAATTACGAAGGAAGAAGCTCTGGGCGCCCTTAAGGCTATGCCATCTGGTAAGGCTCCGGGCCCGGACGGTTTCGGATGCGAGTTTTATAAAGAGTTCGGTCATATTCTATTAGATCCCCTGCTGGCAATGCTTAATCACTCCGCTGAAGTGGGGATACTGCCCCAGTCTCTACGGGAGGCTAATATCTGCCTTCTCCTTAAGAAGGGTAAATGCCCTGAGGAGTGCGCCTCCTATAGGCCTATAGCCCTACTCAATTCGGACCAAAAGTTGCTTTCCAAGATCCTGTCCATGCGCCTGGAAAAAGTACTCCCTTTTATTATTAATGAAGATCAGATCGGTTTTATTAAGGGTAGGAACTCTACCGACAACATGAGACGGCTCCTCAATATCATCCAAATGACTCGTGAGACAGACCACCCCGCTGTGGTTCTGTCTCTCGACGCGGAGAAGGCGTTTGACCGTGTAGAATGGCCGTATCTATTTTTAACCCTCGCTGAATTTGGCTTAGGTGACACCTTTATTGACTGGGTCAAGGTTCTTTACAACTCGCGGATGTCGGCGGTCCTGACTAATGGACTTAGGTCTAGCAACTTTCCTCTGCAGCGGTGGAACCCCCAGGGGGATCCTCTTAGCCCTTTACTATTCGACATGGCCATAGAACCACTCGCACAGGCCGTAAGGCAGTCAGCCGAGATCTCAGGTATTAGAGTGGGCGGGAGGGAGCACAAAATCACCCTTTACGCGGACGACGTGCTGATCTTTGTGTCTAAGCCTGACTCTTCAATTCCATGTCTAACCCGCATGATTTCCACATTTGGAACCTTCTCGGGGTACAAAATAAACTTTTCCAAATCCGAAGCAATGCCACGCATAGATTTGAGCAGGGACACTCAAATCTATCCCGATACTGCCCGAGCCCTTCCCATTTCGCTGGTCGCCCTCCGGCTTCGTTTACCTAGGAGTATTTGTGACACCCACCTATGATACGTTGGCTAAGGCCAATTTTCCCCCTCTTTTAGACACCATAAGGGCAGACTTAGTTAGATGGGCCCCCTTACCGATCTCCTGGCTGGGTAGGATTGCCCTCGTCAAGATGAACGTACTCCCCAGACTGTTGTACCCTCTCCAAATGATCCCAGTGCTGCTGACAAGCAAGGTTATCAAGGTGCTGGAAGGCTGGCTAAGCTCATTCATTTGGAATGGGAAGAAACGTCTGAAAATGGCCAAATTACAGATGGATAGTGAAGATGGGGGTCTAGACCTACCTAATATTAGACACTACCAGCTGGCGGCACACCTTAGGGTGCTGGTCGGCTGGTTCAGAGCAGACCCACTGTCAATATGGCTGGACGTTGAATCCTTGCAATCTAAGTCCCCCCTGTGGAACCTACTATTTATCAAAGACTTTAGGTCTGTGAGGAAGGTGTGCTCCAACCCCATCACATTATGTTCCGTCAAGGCCTGGAAGACTGTCCGTAAGGTGGAGGGCCGAGCCAAGCTGACCTCTCCTCTTACCCCGATTGTAGACAATCCCGACTTTAAGCCAAACCAAATCGGCGGCGGCTTCAAGACCTGGTATAGGCAGGGCATAACCGATCTTGGCCACCTGTTTGATGGCCGGACCCTAATGTCCTTTACACAGCTGCAGCAGCGATATGGTCTATTGAAAGCGGAATTTTTTAGGTACCTACAAATTAGGCAGTTTATCACCAAGGACACCTCACTTTTAACTGACATCTCCACCTCGCAGGTGGAGAAAGCCCTCTCCTTACAGATCCCCAAAAAACAAATATCTATCTTCTATAGTACTCTGAACCTTAATTCATCTTTATCTTCCTATGTTACTAAACAGTCCTGGGAAGAGGATTTGGACATAGAAATCACAGATGCAGACTGGCAGGATACGTGGACCTACGCAAAAAAAATCTCGGTTTGTAACCGCACCAAGGCCATCCAAATTAGAATATTGCATCGCATTCATATTACCCCCGCCCGTAAAAGTAAAATGGATCCCAATACGTCCCCACTTTGCTTTAAATGCAAGATAGAGATTGGAAATCACGTCCACTGTTTTTGGACCTGTGTAAAACTACAGAGCTACTGGTACGACGTTGTAGAAGAACTGTCTGACATATTTCACACCCCCATCGAGCTGGATCCTCTCTGCCTTTTGCTGGGCCTCCCAGATATTCGTGTTACCAATTCCAAACATAAGAGACTGTTCAATTTGTTGACATTTGCTGCTAGAAAGAACATCCTGTTGTTTTGGATCAAGGACGAGGTCCCGTCAATGAGGTCATGGCACAATATCATAATGGAATGTATCCCCTGTGAATATATTACATGTATGCTGCATTCCAAGTTGGACACTTTTTATGAGATCTGGGACTCCTATCTGTCACATATTGGGCCTGCACTATCCACCACTGTACTTGCCGGATTTCCCCATTACCAGTAACCTCACACTGCTGCCTTGTTTTGTCTACGGTACTGGCATTGTAAATACTGTACATGTCCTATCGACTACAGTGGCACTATACATGTTCTCTTGACTGCGGTAATACTGTACATGTTCTCTTGACTACAGTAGTGCTGTACATGTACCCTTGACTACAGTGACACTGTACATGTCCACTTGACTACAGTAGTACTGTACATGCCCACTTGACTACATTGATACTGTACATGTCCTCTTGGCTACAGTAGTGCGGTACATGTTCTCTTGACTACAGTAGTGCTGTACATGTACCCTTGACTACAGTGACACTGTACATGTCCACTTGACTACAGTAGTACTGTACATGCCCACTTGACTACATTGATACTGTACATGTCCTCTTGGCTACAGTAGTGCGGTACATGTTCTCTTGACTACAGTAATGCTGTACATATACCTTTGACTACAGCAATGCGGTACATGCCCACTTGACTACAGTGATACTGTACATGCCCTCTTGACTATAATTAATAATACTGTACAGCCCACTTGACTACATTGTTACTGTACGTGTCCTCTTGGCTGCGGTAGTACTGTACGTGCACTCTGGGCTACTAGGGAATACACGGTCATATGCACACGTTCACAACACATATATGCATGTACACATAAAACATATACATAGGTAAAGCACACGCACATATGGGTAGGTAGAACACACGTATATATAGCACACGAGATAAGGCGCACACGTGAAAGCCACACTTATTTTATTTTATTTTATTTATTTTATTTTCTATTGTCATTTCCTTATTTAATTTTTATTGTCTTCTTTTCTGTTTGCCTGTCTTGTATTGTTATTACTGTTGTTAGTGTCATTATTTTTATTATTATTGATGGTATTGTATTGTGATGTCTTGTTCTATGTTGAAAATTGAAAATAAAAACATTTATAAAAAAAAAAATATATATATAGAGGAATCCATAAAAACAAACAACTTCTGGGAAAACTGGAACAAACTAAACAAAGTACACCACAAGGAGCTACCCATCCAAAATGGAGATGTGTGGGTAAATCACTTCTCCAATCTCTTTAGCCCAATACAAAAAAATGAACAGCAAAAACACATACAAGATAAACTACAAAGCCTGGAGTCAACCATAAAAGACTACCAGAACCCGCTAGACTCCCTAATTACACTACAAGAACTACAGGACAAAATAAAATCACTCAAAACCAAGAAGGCCTGCGGAGCGGATGGTATCCTAAATGAAATGATCATATTCACAGACTCCAAATTGGCTAAACTCCTTAACATTGTCCTTAGCTCCTTTTTGGCGCGACCCGAGTCAGTCGCCATGGGTTTTGCTCAGCAACGAATGTGCACATTTTTTGTTATTATGTTTGTTTTTACTACTTTTTTTATCGAAGCATCACTGGCGGGGACGTCATACGACCGCCAGTCACTTATTGACCTAAACTCCGGACTCAAAGAGGAGTTTAGAGACACTTTATCATGCCAAGAATGGCCAACGGAGATCAGAAGAGACAATGGAGACAATGGTCAAGCGGGAGACGGACGCAGAACAAAGAAGAAACACAGGGGGAACAGGAGCGGGATCAGATTAAGGCTAAGAAAATCTGCTTACCGTCCGGCTATTCCATCTATCTTCCTGGCGAATGCACGTTCGCTAGAGAGTAAGATGGATGATTTACGAGCGCGGGTCCGATTCCAGCGAGAGATGAAGGAATGCAATATCCTGTGCTTCACAGAGACCTGGCTGAAATCAGTGACTCCCGATCACAACATCTCTCCCTCCAACTCCTTCACCATCTTCAGAGCGGACCGTACAGAAGCCTCCGGGAAGAGCATCGGCGGGGGTCTATGCCTTATGACCAACAACGGCTGGACTAGCCCCGGGGAGGTGAAGATACTCTCCCGTTCATGCTCTCCCGACATGGAACACCTCACGATCCAATGTCGCCCGTTCCATCTTCCGCGCGAATTCACTGCAGTGATCATGACTGCAGTGTACATTCCACCCCAGGCGAACGTCGGCAGGGCGTTAGGGGAACTACACGACCATCTAAACGCACACCAGATCAAGCATCCGGACGCAGCCATGATAGTAGCCGGGGAATTCAATCAGGCGAATCTGAAGAAAGTCATGCCGTCTTTCTTCCAGCACATCGTCTGCTCCACAAGGGGAGGAAATACACTCGACCACTGTTACACCCCGTTCAGAGCCGGTTACAAGGCTGTACCGGCTCCACCATTAGCGGGAGCAACAAACACGTCGGATCATGCCGCCATCTTGCTGGTCCCAGCATATAAACAGAGATCACGTGACGCCGTCGTGTCACGTGAGGTAAAAAAATGGGACGACCAATCAGAGGCCACGCTTCAGGACGCACTAGACGCCGCCGACTGGGTAATATTCAGGAGGAGTAACAGTGACGTCAGCGATTTCACAGACGCTGTGGTGTCATTCATAACAACACTGGCTGATAGTATCGTCCCCACAAAGAAGGCGAGGGTGTTCCCAAACCAGAAACCATGGGTGGACAGTACTATCAGAGCAGCCCTGAACTCTCGCACCACTGCTTATAACCGGGGCAGAGAGTCAGGAAACATGGAAGAGTACAAGACAACAGTCTACACTCTGCGCAAGGCTGTCAAACTTGCTAAGAGGACGTATGCCGACAAGATGGAGGCACAGAATGACACAAGAGGCTTATGGCAGGGACTGAGGGCTATAGCTGACTACAAAGTCAGCGCCCCCTCAATGGGGAGCGACGACGCCTCCCTTGCGGACCAGCTCAACACCTTCTACGCGCGGTTTGGTGCAAACAGTGGCACTGCTAGCCCAACGGCTAGTGACGTCACTGGTGCGCCGGCTGTTGTGGAGGGGGGGGGGGGGCATCCGCGGGGGGGCGGGGACGCTCTCTCATTGACGGTACACAGTGTGAGAAGAGCATTTATGCAGGTGAACACCAGGAAGGCTGCTGGCCCAGATGGTATAACAGGACGCATACTTAAGTCCTGTGCCAACCAGCTTGCCCCGGTGTTCACCGCCATATTTAATCAATCCCTGGCGGAGTCAGTGGTCCCTGCCTGCTTCAAGATGTCTACCATCATCCCTGTACCGAAGAAACCCTCCCCAACATGTCCAAATGACTACAGACCGGTGGCACTCACCTCTGTGGTCATGAAATGTTTTGAGAGGCTGGTCAAGGACCACATTTGTGCCTCCCTCCCCAGTGATATGGACCCTATGCAATTTGCATACAGGACAAACAGGTCCACTGACGACGCGGTCTCCCAGGTACTGCACAGCACCCTCTCCCACCTTGACCGTCAGAAGGGGGGCTATGTGAGACTGTTGTTCATTGACTACAGCTCAGCGTTCAACACCATAGTCCCCACCAGACTGGTGGACAAGCTGATCGAGCTGGGTCTGAGCTCCGCCCTGAGCGCCTGGGTACTGGACTTTCTGAGTGACCCAGGCGGTCAGGGTGGGGGGTCAGACCTCCAACACCATCACCCTGAGCATCGGGTCCCCCCAGGGCTGTGTTCTAAGCCCCCTGCTGTACTCACTCTACACACACGATTGTGTGGCCAAGTTCAGCTCCAACTCCATAGTGAAGTTCGCAGACGACACGGTGGTGGTGGGGCTGATCTCGGACAACGACGAGAAGGCTTACCGGGAGGAGGTTGAGGTACTGGAACGCTGGTGCCAGGACAACAGCCTGCTCCTGAACATTGGTAAAACCAAGGAGCTGATCGTGGATTATAGGAGAGGACAGCAGGAGACACACACACCACTGATGATTAACGGGGCTACCGTGGACAGGGTGAGCAGCTTTAAGTACCTGGGGGTCCACATCTCAGAGGATCTGACATGGTCAACACACATAGACACAGTAGTAAAGAAGGCGAAACAGCGCCTCTACCACCTGAGACAGTTAAGGAAGTTCAGAGTATCGGGGAAGATACTCCAGTCCTTCTACTCAGGAGCTGTAGAGAGCATCTTGACCGGAAACATCACTGCCTGGTATGGAAACAGCACGGCACAGGACAAGAAGGCCCTACAGAGAGTGGTGCGCTCAGCCGAGCGTACCACAGGTATTGCACTACCTCCCCTGCAGGCTCTATACAACAAGAGGTGCAAATCCAGAGCCTGCAGGATAATGAAAGACCCTCACCACCCCAATAACAGCCTGTTCCAGCTGCTGAGGTCAGGCAGACGCCTGCGAACCCCAGCTACTAGGACAGAGCGGCTTAGGCTCAGCTTCTTCCCCCAGGCCATCAGAGCCCTGAACAATGAACATTGAGTGCCACAGAACACTGAACTATCCACACACAAGCACACATGAACACACACACGACACGCACGCTTTGCACGCTCACACACTAGCAGCCACTTAACACTTTAACATGAGCGGGCGCACACTCATGACGCACACACGCACACTTATGGCCAAAAGGAAAGGCCACTTTAAATTAGAATAACAGGAACAGTGTATTGCACTACCAAAGCTACCTAGCATGTACTATATGCTCTGTAAATAACTATGTACAGATACCGAGATGTCACACCATGTTACCTGTTACCTGTTTATTGCACAATGTTGTTTTTGATTGGATTCTATTATATGTTGTACCACTGTATTGCACATTGTTGCGGTCAAGACCACCCGCATTTCATTGTATACTTGTATGCCGTGACAATTAAAACTCTTGACTTGACTTGACTTGAATTGAGCTCCGGGATCTTCCCCAATATCTGGAACCAAGGACTCATAACACCGCTCCACAAAAAGGGAGACAAATACGACCCAAACAATTACCGTGGGATCTGTGTCAACAGCAACCTTGGAAAAATCCTCTGTATGATCATTAACCACACTCATACATTTCCTCACAAACAACAATACCTTGAGCAAATCACAGATTGGCTTCCTACCAAATCACCATACAACAGACCACATTCTCACCCTCAGCACCCTAATCGACAACCAAATAAATAAAAATAAAAGCAAAGTATACTCCTGTTTCGTTGACTTCCAAAAAGCATTTGACTCAATTTGGCACGAGGGTCTGCTGTACAAACTGTTAGATAGTGGCATTGGAGGGAAAACCTATGACATCATAAAGTCAATGTACACCAACAACACATGTGCTGTGAGGATTGAGGGAAAACACGAAGACTTCTTCCCTCAACGCCGTGGGGTTAGACAGGTGTGCAGTTTGAGTCCAACCCTCTTCAACATATACATAAATGAACTGGAAAAAACATTGGAACAAACTGCAGCACCTGGCATCCCCCTAGCAAACACAGAAGTCAAATGCCTACTGTTTGCAGATGACCTGGTGCTGCTGTCCCCAACAAAAGAAGGGCTACAACAGCACCTTGACCTTCTGCACAAATTCTCCCAGACATGGGCACTGACAGTAAACCTAAACAAAACTAAAATTATGATATTCCAAAAAAGGCCCAGCCGCCAGCTAGACACAATTTCCCTAGAACACACAAAAAAACTACACATATCTCGGCCTAAACATCAGTGCTACAGGGAACTTCAATCAAGCTGTGAACGACCTGAGAGACAAAGCAAGAAGGGCTTTTTATGCCATAAAAACGAACATCAAGTTAGACATTCCAATCAAAATCTGGCTCAAAATATTAGACTCCGTCATAGAACCGATTTCCCTATGGTTGTGAAGTCTGGGGCCCACTTGCAAACCAAGACTTCACCAAATGGGACAAACACCCAATTGAGACTCTGCATGCAGAATTTTGCAAATACATTCTCCGCACCCAACGGACAACGCCAAATAATGCATGCTGAGCAGAACTAGGAAGATACCCACTAATCATAAAAATTCAAAAAAGAGCATTCAAATTCCACAATCACCTAAAAGAAAGCGACCCAGACCCACTCCACAACATAGCCCTCACCCACAGAGAGACCCTCGATAGATGCCCACTCAGCCAGATGGTTCTGGGACTCTGCTCACAAACACAAGCAGAGCCACCAGACAGAAACCACACTGGACTAATCAAATTATAAGAAAACAAAAAGAAAACTATCTGACACATTGGAAAGAAACAACCCAAAACCAGAGCAAATTGAAATGCTATTTGGCCCTAAACAGAGAGTACACAGTGGCAGAATACCTGAGCACTGTGACTGACCCAAAACTAAGAAGATCCTTGACTAGGTACAGACTCAGTGAGCACAGCCTAGCCATTGAGAAAGGCCACCATAGGCAGACCTGGCTCCCAAGCGAAGACAGACTGTGCACTCACTGCACACAAGATGAGGTGGAAACCGAGCTCCACTTCTTAACAACTACTACTATGCCCACTATACCAAGACATCAGAGACATATACTTCCCACAAATTGCAAACACCCAAAGAGACTTTGAAAACATGGACAATAACTCAAAACTCCCATACCTACTGGGAGAAATACAAGAATGTGCAAACACAGCAGCAAGATTTGTGAGCTGCTGTGACAAGAAAAGGACATCCAGCGGAATGCAACCACCATAAAGACTGTACTAGAAATTCTGTCTGTAATGTAATTTTCTCTGTTTGATTGTTTTGTTTTGTTTGGCTTTGGCAATGTAAACGTATGTTTCCCATGTCAATAAAGCCCATTTGGAGAGAGAGAGAGAGAGAGGGAGAGAGGGAGAGGGAGAGAGAGAGAGAGAGAGAGAGAGAGAGAGAGATATGCTTGGAACGTTTGTGTGTACTGTAGTGAGCAGAGTGTAAACGCGTACTGTGTGTGGTGAGGGGGGGTGTACACTGAGGCTATATCCCCCACTCATCGATTGGAGAGTCAGTGCTGTAATGCATTTTAATAGGCTGAATGCTAAAGCTGTCAGACAAGGGAGAGAGGAAGATGGAAGCGAGAGTGTTTTCAGAGGAACAGACGGGACTGTCTGCACTCATTCTCCTTGCTCCCTCCTCCCATCCTGTCTGATAGCCATCACTAAGAAACATCTCAACCTCCCATCCTGTCTGATAGCCATCACTAAGAAACATCTCAACCTCCAGTCCTGTCTGATAGCCATCACTAAGAAACATCTCAACCTCCAGTCCTGTCTGATAGCCATCACTAAGAAACATCTCAACCTCCAGTCCTGTCTGATAGCCATCACTAAGAAACATCTCAACCTCCAGTCCTGTCTGATAGCCATCACTAAGAAACATCTCAACCTCCAGTCCTGTCTGATAGCCATCACTAAGAAACATCTCAACCTCCAGTCCTCGCACACACACGCACACATGCATGCATACATACACATACACACACTCACAGACACACACACACACACACACGCATACATGCATTGCATACACACAAATACATACATACACACACACACACACACACACACACACACACCTACATCTCTATTGATATATTGATGGCAGTAAAAATAGGATATACCCATATACACACCTCTTCACAGACATTCTCACTTTAAAATCTTAAAAAGTAACTCTTAAACAGAATGTGCTATGCTATACCAATTATCTCAATCAGTTAAGTTGGTATCTATCTTCAGTCAACATCTCTCTAAGCTGGAAATCAGAGCATCAACACTCAAATCTGATGTCAACAACCTTTTGGAGTTGGTCCATTGATGATGAATTAGTATCCGACAGTATCTGTTATTCCACTATGCACTGTGTTTATGCACTGAGGATCTGTCATCACTCGAGTCTTGTCTTTATAGTATTCAGCTATTGTTGCATTGCAGAACTATCTCTACACTACGTTTTGTGCTGTACCAGCCTGTACAAGCTTGTACCCGCCATCAGCCAGTACCAGCCTCTACTAGCCAGTGCCACCCTGTACCAGCCTGTATCAGCACAGAATGTCTGGCTGCACGAACCCATTTTCATTGCACACTAGAGAAAAACAAGTGCAAATTCAGAATAGCATTCATACACACACACACACACACACACACACACACACACACACACACACGCACACACACAAACACATACACACAAGGAAGCCTGGTTATAGGTGTGTGTTGTGTGTCGAGCACATGTTATGTGAATCCATTTAGAAGTTACTTGCCTTTTTGTTATAGGCCAGGCCAACTGCCACACCCCTTTCTTTGCCAATCGACATGAACAGTTAATCAGAGTCATGGCCAACCTTTCCACAAAATCTTGTGCAAGTCTGTGAATCCACTTGGACATTATGTGCCTTTTTGCAATAGGCCGCTCTCATTGCCACACCCCCTTTTAGCCAATTGGCTTGAACGCACGCACGCACGCACGCACACACACACACACACACACACAGTGATCACAGTTCTATTACAAAAAAAACTTTCTATGTTTGTTTTTCTCATCACTCACAATCGTCTAGGGAAACGCTAAGCACAAAATGCACCTTGCAAAATAGAGGCCGTGCACGAGCCGTCACATGTCGCAACACATTTTACAGCCGCCTGTCGGCACCACGCTGTGTTATTGTCTATCAACCAAAAGCTAAAATGGCCACCATTTGATTGACACACCGCCTGACCTATTACGTGCTTCCAATCTCGGATTATAAAACCAAACGACCAACGAGCATCAGTTTCTAAAAAGTGACTGCCTCCGGTTTTGCCTCCCGATGACCGGACAAATCACCACTGACGCTGAAAATTATTCACCGTTTGCGTAGCCAATGAAATTCTGAAAATAATGACATCTTACTTGAGTTGGTTTTCTGAGGCCGAGAAGCACTAAGAGCGTAGCGTAATCAAGAGAATGAACTTGCACTTGTCTCCCCAAATTGCGCTAATCTTGTTGCGCTGATTTGTTGTTGATCTGTTGTTGTGTGAGAAGGGGGTGAGAAGGGGTGGGGGTGGTGTATGTGACAAGAGATTAGTGGGGGAGGGGGAGAGGGGACTGAGGTAGTGTTGACTCATCTCACAAATGTTTGGAAAAATGCCTAAAGATACCATTACATAAAGATGTGTAAAACACCATTTGTTTGTGATATTGTAATATACTTTGGACATGTTCTAGGTAAGACTTCAGGCTAAGGCCCAGTAGTGTTTTCAGCTAATAACTAATATAGTGTATAGATCTGCAGGCATCTTTTTGCAAAAAATAAGCCCACAGCCCTATTTTCTGAAAATCCGCCTAAAATACACACCTAAGTAAATGGAATATTGCTCCACTTCTACAAGGTCCATTTGCATGTTCTTGGTATCTAGGGACATATGGACCTCAGTGAATGTACTCCCAGTGTCAGAAATAGTGTGTCTATTACTAGGCTTGCTTAAATTGTGATGAAACAAAGGAGAATATGAATTATGATTTTTCATTGCATCTTTTACAGTGAATAACACCATGCTAAAAATGACCAGGCATGAGAAACTGCCACTGAGCTCGTTCAAAACACAACAAAAAATCAAAGGAAATTAATAACGGGAAGATGATTAATCAGAAGGTTTTGTAGATACAGTACTGAATTCTCCCATCCTGACCAATGCAATTTGAAATATTATTATAGAATAGAATAGCAGGCTTATAAATGACCTTATTATAGCCAATTCGCACATTGTATGTATTGTGCCACATCTTATCTTTCAAATGGTTATGAAGAGTTAGACTTACGTAGTACCTACTTACTGGTCACAGGAATCTTCAATAACATTTGGTTGGTAATCCATTTTGTGAATACATTTGTTGAAACATCTTTGTTGGCAGACTTCTCCTGCTGTCTAAGCATGCATAGCGCGACCTGTGTAACGTTAAGTAACTTGTGTTCCACTGGGAAAGACCGTTCATCACTGCATACAACTTGGTTTAATCCAAACGTCCATTCAGAAACTTTGTATTATTAATAAGACATTCTGCAATATCTGTGACTATTTTCCCTTCTTGGTGTGTGTTCAGCTGACACTGTTGACACGCCCAGTACGCAAATCCAGTGCTCCGGTCATGCATCCACTCAACTCATAGAAAATACAGCATCAGGCTTCTATTCTAAAAGTATCCATTTAACAGCTGGGTATCGAGATACTTTTCTAGTTTTGGTGTATCGTGCAACACTAGTAAAGAGACATTTATTTTTACATTCTGATTCAAGAACTTTCTAAATAAAAGAGTTAATTTATCTGACTCCTTGTAATATAAATTATAACATTGAGGATGTAATATATTATTGAGCTGCATCGAGATGCATCGTAGAATCGAATCGTGGACAGCTGAATCATAATCGTCTGTCTATGTGTGTGTCTGCTGGGTCAGCATGTGTACCATGGAGCATTATGAGTTAGTGTTTTCCTCTCGCTGTGTGGTCTCCTGTAGTTTGGACTCCAGATGACTTTTCCTTAGTCTCTTCTCTCTCTCTTTTTGTAGTTTAGTCTGTCTCTCTCTCTGTCTCCCTATATGGTATTTCTTTTTTTGTATCACCGTCTCTCTGCGTACAGTATCTATCTTTCTTTCTTTCTGTATCTCTCTCTCTGTCTCCCTATGTATCTCTGTCTGTCTCTCTGTCTCCCTATGTCTCTCTGTCTCCCTATGTATCTCTGTCTGTCTCTCTGTCTCCCTATGTCTCTCTGTCTCCCTATGTATCTCTGTCTGTCTCTCTGTCTCCCTATGTATCTCTGTCTGTCTCTCTGTCTCCCTATGTCTCTCTGTCTCCCTATGTATCTCTGTCTGTCTCTCTGTCTCCCTATGTATCTCTGTCTGTCTCTCTCTGTCTCCCTATGTATCTCTGTCTGTCTCTCTCTGTCTCCCTATGTATCTCTGTCTGTCTCTCTGTCTCCCTATGTATCTCTGTCTGTCTCTCTCTGTCTCCCTATGTATCTCTATCTGTCTCTCTCTCTGTCTCCCTATGTATCTCTGTCTGTCTCTCTCTGTCTCCCTATGTATCTCTGTCTGTCTCTCTGTCTCCCTATGTATCTCTGTCTGTCTCTCTCTGTCTCCCTATGTATCTCTATCTGTCTCTCTCTCTGTCTCCCTATGTATCTCTGTCTGTCTCTCTCTGTCTCCCTATGTATCTCTGTCTGTCTCTCTCTCTGTCTCCCTATGTATCTCTGTCTGTCTCTCTCTCTGTCTCCCTATGTATCTCTGTCTGTCTCTCTCTGTCTCACTCTGTCCGTCTCCCGGTATATCCGTCTCTGTCTCTCTGCCCCGGTCTCTCTTTGTGTCCTTGTCTGTCTCCCTGTGTTAAGAGTCTCTGTGTCCCCCTCCCTCCCGCCCTCTCTTACCTCCATGTTGCCACTATATAGTTTGACCTCTAAGTTCCTCCTCCAGTGTCACAGAGAGGCTTAAGTATTCTGCCAGCCGGCTCTGCTGCCTGAACCTATCATCATTCCCCCTCCAGCATCATCACTCCTGCTGGCATGTTCAGGAGGCGGGACGAGGGGCGGGTGGCCTCGGTCACAGTGGCTCTCGTTTCTCACGCGCAGGGCAAGTGTACGAGTTGATCTGGAGACCAAACGTAGCAGCGTGCGCTCGTTAGACTGCGGACATGATCTGTGTTTTGTGAAGTTGGACGTTGTGGCAGCGGTGGGTGTGATCATCTTCACGTCCCACTCTAGAAGTGTTTGTGTTCAGGTGGACGAGTGGCTTCCTTCAGTTTCCCAATGACACACCAGAGAGTAGGACTGCACGAATAATCGTAAAAATAAAAAAAATAAAATCTCGAGGCCTAACAAAATTAATAGTTGGTTTCAGGTTGGTTGTCAGTTTGGCCATGGGTAGGTAGGGAATTTATTTTATTTTATTTTTTTATTTTATTCTTTCCCACGGCGACTATGGATAGGGAATTTCTTTATTTAATTAAAATGTTCACAACAACATGGATGCATGTACTCTGCCAGCATGTTTAATATCCATAATACTAAATGTTTGACTAAGATTTCTATGAAACTTTTTTTTTTTTTATAATTTTTTCTAAAAACTCATAAAATATATTGGGTCGCACCTAAATCGGCAGGGTCGGTCGGCAACCTGAAACCAACTATTAATTTTGTTAGGCCCGATTCATACATCTATGCAATCTCATTTCTAAATGACGACGATTTTGATGTATTCGCATTTGCGTCAAAATGGAGATCAGTTCCATTAAAACACTCGCTCCTATTCCCCTATGCATTCACGTCATGCTGCATTCACGTGTTGACTTATTAGTTATTTGCTTCGGAACAATCCCAGTTGCGATAACAATCACACTTACACGATGTAAAGCAAAATGCGCTATTAATTCAACATTTACGTCATACAACTCCATCAGTGTTCTCCCATCTCTCTTCATCACTCGCAGCGCTCACTGCCGCTGTCCTCCCCATTCGTATGCATATACAGTCCCTGTTACTATAGTAACCCAGACTTTTCTTACTTTTGTGTTGACTTGTCGCCAGATTCCTGTTTTTGGGTTCCAGATGAGAGCTAGGAGCTGTAAAACACAACGGTTCCATAGCCTGAAGTCTTATAGTCATACAGTCCAAAGTTTATAAAAATCCCACGGAAAACTTGTTTTGTAGAAAGGTTTTTGTAACTTGTGTACCGGTAAAAAATACAGCGTGATTATCCAAAATGGCCATCCACTTCATAACATTCTGAAGCTAGAGTCGGGACAAAGGTCTTCTTCGTCAACCTTCCCCCACTCTCACCCGCCCGTGTGGGATCTCTTTCGGAGCGGACGCTCGTTGGCTTCAACGGTGATCAATCATTTTCGCCATCAGCGGTGATTGGTCAGTTCAGGTCCGGTTAGAACCGGAAGTTGTCATTTGACAGAGCACAACATGAGTTGTGACTCAGACTTCAGAACGCACAGAGGTGGATGGCAGAAATGGATTTTGGAACTCTTTTTTTGGCGTCTGTTTACTAAAATCTCTCTCAAACTAATTTCTGAATGGATTTTTATAAAATTTGGACCTGTACTACATAAGACGTCAGGCTATGGAACCGCAGTGTTTTCCAGCTCACACCTCTATGCTGGAATAATGGAATATGGAATCTTGCAACCACTAAAGGAAAATGTGAGTACACAAGTTCAACTCAAGTTCAAACATCTGTTACTCTATTTCATTAGCACTAAAAGTGAGTCTCCTTTTTTGCATTAGTAACTTCAGAATCCTATATTTCAAAAGAGACCAGGCTCATGCATGTGCTATAAGTATAAAGATAAGCTTTGCAAAAAAAACTTTTCTGCCTACCTATTAACACTTTGAGTGCCGAGCACGAGATTAGTCGGGTTAAGTCGCCATGCGTTGAATGCCAAGGCACGAGAAAACCTGAGAAAACTCTGGTTTTAATCGTTATTTCTTTTATTAGCAATATCCATTCATTTTTCATCCATCCAGCCTGACGTTATCATTGGGAATGGGTCTGAGCTCGTAAAAGGGCAAATACCGCCGCTTATCGTCTCCCAGATGGTATTGCACATTATTGGATTGGATTGGATGGGGCTGTGCATCAGAAAAAAAGTCCGGTCCGGGGTTTTCCCTTCTCTGGCAAGCAGTATCTGTTACCACATTCACTGGGAAGGCTCGGAGCAGCTTTCGGTTATGTGTTTTGGACTATAACGTTGGATCAATAAACGCGATCAATATTTGGAATTGGATTCATCTTTTTGCAGAACATCTGATGTGAGGTAAGGACTCTTATGTTACCAGTTTTGGGTTAATTAGATGTTTTTTTCACAGCATTCACAACGTGTGTGTGTGTGGCGTTAGGCGCTGAGCGCGGCACGAATAAATGATTTTTCAGCCCGCTTTTGTATCGTGCATAAGAACACAAATACTCTAGATAATCTAGCGTTTATTTGAAAACTATTCATAAATCAGCCGGAAAATGACTACGTGTTTTGTGTATTCCAGTAAATGGCTATTATCGCGTAATCTTTTTTTCTTTCTAGAAATCTCCAAAACTATACTCGTATTCAAAATGGTATAAAACGGAAATGTACTGATGAAAAAACAATCCGTTTCGTACATGTTGACTGCAAGCAAGTCATCGATAAGCGACGGGTGTATTAGACCCAGACCCATAGCCATAATTTAAGATATAGTTTAATCGCTCGCAAATGTGCTCGTCCTCCCATTGATTAACGTGCTGGCATCCAACCGATAATTCGTCATATCCGGCCGGCAACCAATGTGTTAAGTGTGGGGTCGCCAAAAAAAATCCTGAATAAAATGGGGTCACGGTATGAAAACGTTTGAGAACCCCTGCATTAGATCGACCCACAGGCCAAGATACAAGGATTCAAAGGGTGCTCAATACCGCCGTCTAGTTGGATGCGGCCGGTATTGCACCGTGGCTACCTCAGACTCATTCCCTATGGTAACAACAGGTGGATAATGAATAAAAATATCGAAAAAAAGGAAAAACTACCCAGAAACGTGTTAACACGTGTTTAGCACCCAAAGTGTTAAGGGAAATTTGTGATTACTGGTCGAGAGGCTACAGGCAGGCAGCTGTTGAGGCAGATGACTGGAGCTAACGTACAAGTTGTTGTAATTGGATTGACAGTGAAGTTAGCAAGTTTCGGTGGACTACGTTAACTTGCTTTCTAACGTTAGCCAATCAGATATTGTAGATATATTTTTTTTCAATAGAATAATCGAATATTGATAAGCCTTCAAATCCCTGTGAATGTTGTGTTCAATCATAGTAAAAGACAGTAGAGGTCAAGTACTTCATTGAGATACTGTACATCACATGCACACTCCCAAGTGATTTAGATTGACTTCACAACTGCAAATACATGGTTTGTCTAAAATAAATAATGCGCCCTACTATGCAACCATATCACTTACCCTTAGCTGCCAGAGTTGTACCCTTCCTGCTGACTTGTTGTATAGAACTTGTAAGTCTCTTTGGATAAAAGCATTCAGCTAAATAGAACTTTAGTTTGGTGGGATGGAACGTGCTCCCTCTCTACTTGTACTAGTTATCTCACAGTGTCATCGAGGTGTCTGAGTAATGGTCTCTCTGTGTGTTGGTGGAGCGAAGCAGGCTGTATAAAACGAGGACGCCCACAAATCATTATTAGTCACTCTGTGTTATTTAATGACACGCCTTCCTCACAGACCGTCTGCAGTCTTCAGGAGACGGTCCCAGGTGTCCCCGGGTGCTGCATTAAATAATATTGAGTGTGTGTTAGTTAGTGTGTGGGGTTCTTTATTTATATTAGCGACACTGGAATCACACAACTCGAATATTGACTCGGCGCTCGGCTCAGTCGAGTGCATCTCAGTTTAACACTTTGAGTGCCACGGACGAGAATTCTCGTTATTTCATGCCGACCGTTGAGTGCCACGGACGAGAATTTTATTTTTTTATTTTTTATTATTAGCGATTTGAATTCATATTTCATCAATCTAGCCTCACGTTAGTGCTGCAAACTCTCTCTGAGCTCCATTGGGAAAATACCGCCCCCTATCGTCTCTCCCTGTGGTACTGCTTTGGAATGGATTGAATGAAACGCATGGGGGGGGGGGAAATCCTGCTTCCTCATTTGACTTCTCAGGCAAGTCACCCGAGACGATCGGATTCATTGCCGAGCCCCAGAACAGCGTGGAATACATATTTCCAGTACCCAGCGTTGGATCAATAAACGTGATCGATATTTGGAATGGCGATCAGGAATTGGAATAATCTTTTTGAAGAACATCTGATCTGAGGTAAGGAATCTATTTTACCAGTCTTAGGATAATCAGAGATTTTTTCACAGAGATATCAACGTGTGCCCTATGTGTGTGTGTGTGTGTGCTGATCAGGAAATGAGATAATAGATTTTTCAGCCCGCTTCTATAGCGTGCATAAGTACACATATACTATCGATAATCTAGCATTTATTTGAAAACGATTCATAAATAGGCCGAAAAATTACAACGTTTTTTGTGTATTCCAGTAAAGGGCGTTTATCACAGAATCTTTATATTTTCCTGAAACTTTAAAAAAAATAGAGTTTTTCAAAATGGTATAAAACGGAAATGAACCGATAAAAATAATAATAATAATAAAAATCCGTTTCGACAATGTTGACTGCAAACAAGTCATTGATGGTGGCACTCAATCGCTAAATCGTGTGCCCTCTGCTGGCACTCAAAGTGTTAAAAAGAACCGCAAAACGTCAACCTGTGGGATCTTTTTTGTACGTATTGGACGGTGAGCCGCTCCACAGAACCTGTACCGGAGGACGGTGTACGTGTTCTATGACGCTCACGAAGATGATTAGGATGGCTCCATAAATCACCGGGGACATGTTTCCAACGGTCACATTAATGCAAAGGATTTGAAGTGACTTCAACCGTCACATGATGAATGAGGCTCCAGTCTGTTTTGCCATGTGATCGTGAGCCTGATAAACAATACAGGAATTTCACATTGGAAGAATATCTGAGGTCGGTCTCTCTCTCTCTCTCTCTCTCTCTCGCTCTCTCTCTCTCTCTCTCTCTCTCTCTCTCTCTCTCTCTCTCTCTCTCTCTCTCTCTCACTCTCTCACTCTCTCACTCACTCACTCACTCACTCACTCACTCACAAACCGACACACACACGCACACACTAGATTGACCTTCGAATATTAATCTCATGTATTATTGAAGCTGTATCTGGGCGAGAGCTGTGCATATGTTCTATGTTCTCCCAGAAGCCTCGGTAAACCTCTGGATCATTTTAGACACAGTGTCTTACTCTCTCCTCCTGCTGCACCGCTGGTTTCCTCTCTGCCCTTGTTGGAGGAAGGATGAACACTGTGTACATTTGAACATTCATCTCTTCTTTTGTCTTTCTCTCTCCCATGTCCTCTACCCCCTGTATCCCTCTACTTCAATCTATCTCTCTCTCTTTCTCTCTCCCTCTGCCACCCATCTACTCACTCTCTACTTCCCCTCTACCCTCTATTATCTCTCTTCCTCTTTCTCTCTCTGTCTCGCTTCGCTTTCTCTCTCTTTCCTTTGGTCCTTCCCACCCTTCTACCTCCCCCCACACACGCACTCTCCCCTTACCTCCCTCCCTTGTCTCTATGCTCAAGGTTTTCAAGCTGAAGGCAGTCCAGTTGGCTGAGAAGTTGCTCCCTGCTTTCAACACTCCTACAGGCATCCCCTGGGCCATGGTCAACCTCAAGAGGTTAGTCACAAACATAACCGTCTTTATTCCCTGGGCCATGGTCAACCTCAAGAGGTTAGTCACAAACATAACCGTCTTTATCCCCTGGGCCATGGTCAACCTCAAGAGGTTAGTCACAAACATAACCGTCTTTATCCCCTGGGCCATGGTCAACCTCAAGAGGTTACTCACAAACATAACCGTCTTTATCCCCTGGGCCATGGTCAACCTCAAGAGCTTAGTCACAAACATAACCGTCTTTATCCCCTGGGCCATGGTCAACCTCAAGAGGTTAGTCACAAACATAACCGTCTTTATCCCCTGGGCCATGGTCAACCTCAAGAGGTTAGTCACAAACATAACCGTCTTTTTCCCCTGGGCCATGGTCAACCTCAAGAGGTTAGTCACAAACATAACCGTCTTTATCCCCTGGGCCATGGTCAACCTCAAGAGCTTAGTCACAAACATAACCGTCTTTATCCCCTGGGCCATGGTCAACCTCAAGAGGTTAGTCACAAACATAACCGTCTTTATCCCCTGGGCCATGGTCAACCTCAAGAGCTTAGTCACAAACATAACCGTCTTTATCCCCTGGGCCATGGTCAACCTCAAGAGCTTAGTCACAAACATAACCGTCTTTATCCCCTGGGCCATGGTCAACCTCAAGAGGTTAGTCACAAACATAACCGTCTTTATCCCCTGGGCCATGGTCAACCTCAAGAGCTTAGTCATAAACATAACCGTCTTTATCCCCTGGGCCATGGTCAACCTCAAGAGCTTAGTCACAAACATAACCGTCTTTATCCCCTGGGCCATGGTCAACCTCAAGAGCTTAGTCACAAACATAACCGTCTTTATCCCCTGGGCCATGGTCAACCTCAAGAGCTTAGTCACAAACATAACCGTCTTTATCCCCTGGGCCATGGTCAACCTCAAGAGCTTAGTCACAAACATAACCGTCTTTATCCCCTGGGCCATGGTCAACCTCAAGAGCTTAGTCACAAACATAACATAACATGTACCATAACAGTTTGGTACAGCAGTCTGGACATTCACTCCAAAAACAAACTGCAAAGAATAATCAATAAATCCTCCAAAATAATCCGCACCCCCCTTCCATCACACGAATCACTCCACTGCCAAAGTACAATAAGAAGAGCAAGAAAAATGATCTCTGACCCCACTCACCCAGCACACCACATCTTCCAGCTGCTGCCCTCCGGGAGGCGCTACAGATCCCTGACCACCAAAACATCCCGCTTTAAAAACAGTTTCTTCCCCACTGCCATACGGACATTGAACTCCCTGTAGCAACCCCCCCTACCTCTGCTGTTATGGACATAAACTGTGATATTGTGGTCTTTGTAATTATGTATCTATGTATTTAACTGCATGTAGTATGTATGTATTTTAAGTGATGTTATATGTTCTATGTTGGAACAATGCAATGTAATGCACTGAAAACAAATTCCACCAGCCTGGCTCGGTGGTCATTAAAGTATCTAATCAATTCTAATCTAATCTTTATCCCCAATGCTACAAGCAGTACTACAAATAGACGTCAAGCACCATTACTGTACATAGGCTGTATATATTCTGCACATAATCTCACACACATCCAAAAAACCCAAAACAGTTTTGCACACATTCAGTTAGTTTGACATTTGTCGGGTACATTGAATCCTTGTGTTACGTTAATTACAGCTCCATGAAATGGTGTAGATGTAAAAAATCAAATAATAATAATAGCAACACCTTGTCTTACAGAGACTGCTACCTTCTATTTAATTTAGCTGTAATTAACACAACACAAGGATTCAATTTTCCCGATCACATCACCAGTGGCCATATTCTCATTTACTCTCAATAATTGTCAAACAAAATGGATGTGTGGAAAACGGTTTAAAGTTTTTGGATGTGTGTGAGATCATGTGCATCCCCATTAATGTTACCAGGCTAATGAGGTGAATTAAGAGTGAGGATTTCTGCTCGTAGCTGAGAAATCCAAATGTCAAGCCTGTAGATGTTTATGAACCACTAACATCAATTAATAGTAGGGAACTTAGCTAATTAATTGAATTAGCAAGACGGCCTTTATTGCAATTTAAATTTTTTATTATTACAAGATGTTATTGATTTATTTTTGGAGCAAGGTCATGTGAATATTTTCAGTCAATATGAAACAAGGATAGCAATTAGAAAAACTACCGGGGGACAATCGGAAACCAAAGCAGCAGCTTGGAATGGATGATTAATCGTACCAAGGCACCTGACCCACACATAGCCTCCATCACCAGAACACCATAATACAGTTGTATCTCATTGTTACTGCATAATGCTTGAACATTTTATTTCCTACACGGTTCGCCAGATATGGATGTAAACGCCATCAAATTTAGGAAGGAAATGTGGACAAAAAACTATGATGGGCCAACGCTGTATCCAATGGAGAATAGGACTTATTTGCGAGTACTTAAAACATATAAAATATAATAGCAATAGATCTGAATAACACAGTGGTCGTCAATGAGTTGCTTCCAGTCAACATGCACGAAACAGATAATTTTTTCATACATACATTTCCATTTTATACCGTGATGAATATCAATATATTTCTAGAGCGTTCTGTCTCATCTCAATAAACCCCAGCAAATCGAGCTTAAATGTATTTCCTTAGAAATCGTGCCATTTGTCGCTTGATTTATGAATCGTTTTCAAATAAACGCTAGATTATCGCTATTATATGTGTACTTATGCACGAAGAGCAGCGGGGTCTGAAAAATCGGTTCTCCGTACTTTGGTCAGCGCTAACGTCATACACACACACTCTGATGGCGGTGATAGGAACATCTGATTACCCCAAGACTCGTAACATAAAGGCCTTACCTCACATCGGATGTCATGCAAAAAGATTAATCCAATTCCTGATCGCCATTCCAAATATTGATCGCGTTTATTGATCCAATGTTATATCCAAAAACACATATATCCACGCTGCTCCCAGTCCCCCCAGTCAATGCAATAGTATCCAGCTGCATCCCCGAGAAGTAAAACCTGGACCGGACAATTTTTTTTTGCTGCACAGTCTCAGCCAATCCAATCCAATGATGTGCAATACCATCCGGGAGACGATAGGCGGCGGTATTTGCCCTTTGCGACCTCAGACCCATTCCCAATGATAACGTCAGGCTGGATGGATGAAAAATGAATGGATATCACTAATAAAAGAAATATGGATTAAAACCCGGGATTTCTCTGGTTTGGCGCCCAGAGCGCATGGCGAGTTAACCCGGACTATCTCGGGTTTGGCCTCCAGTGAGTTAATATTGAAGTAAACAATCGGGTCATGGATGGGGGCAGTAAAATGAAATACAGAAGCTGTCCACCTTCCTTATAATGAAAGGCAGCAGAACTGGATAACTACTAGGGATGTCTGTACTGTATGTGTATACTGCACCTGTGTTTACTTTTTACTTTACTTAATACTTACCCATAGTAGTATATATTCAGATTCTAAGTGTTTTATTGCCCATATTTACTGTAACGTATAATCTAACTGATGGGGCATACAGACCCTCATCTACGCCTTTGATTACACTGTTTACTTTCTCATATTCTTATATTCAGAGTTAATTATACTGTTCAAACTGTTTATTTTTATCTTTACTATAATTGTATTGCCTATATTTATGTCTTTCTTTACTATTACCCTGCCCATACCTGTACCTCCCCTCCCCCATGCTGCTATGACACCCGCATTTCCCCAAGGGGATCAATTAAGAAATATCTTATCTTAAGTCTATCCAACGTGTTTCAACTCAGTGAGGGAGTGGGTGTCAAATTTTTAACTAATCAACAGGTCATAACTCGGTCACATGACATAAAAGTACTGCCCCTTAACTCATTGGACGCCACTGACTTGAGCATCTTAGTTCCTACCACGCCAACGCTCTAAAAGATAGGAATAAGTGGCGGTGTTTGCAGGGCTATATATATATATTCTATATTATAGCTATGGATACAATACTATGGCCCATTTGACATCAACTATCTATCGTTCAATATGTGAAAAATAATATTTTTTTTCATCAATACGTTTGCGTGTTATATACCGTGGTGAATATAAGTATAGTTTTAGAGTGATCCTGTCTAATCCCAGAAAACGGCTATATGCAGCAAAACGTGAATTTCACTAAAAGCGTTGCCGTTTCTCGCCTGGACACGCTACTATTTCCAAATGAAATGTATATAATAGGTATTATGTTTCAACATGAATGCATGAAAGTGGGGGGGTCGTTTTTTGATGCTTTGCTCGTCACCAATGGCATACGTTGTGGAGTAACGTTACACACATGTTGCGATCGAGGTGAAATCATGGTTGGATCAAAGCAGGATTGATATCATTTAGTCCTTACCTTCACTAGGAGGTACCCCAGAAAGCATATTCCAATTGTCTGATCGCAAGTCCAAGTATTGGTGTCCATCGTGTCGCCAACATAATCCACCACAACAGATGCATCGGGGGCATTTGACGCTTCTCAATGCGATCGGGATACCCGCTCGACTCGCCTGACAAAGAAAAGTGTGCCCGGAGACATTTGAACGTTGCACTGGTCTACAAGATACACTATATGACTAAGGTACCCATGTACATGTCAAAATACTTCCCAAAGGTCAGTGAATACCACGACCACAACACCAGAGGAAGCTCAACAAATCATGTTAAACCCAGATTCGGCTCAAACAAGGGACTAAACACGTTTCGCAATTATGCCACATCAATGTGGAACGCCCTACCCAAAGCTGTAAAGGAATGTGAATCCCTACCCACATTCAAAACCGCTCTTAAAGAGCACCTACGGGAGGCTGCATTTCGAAACTGGCCACCGTAAATGTCCAAACCCCCCCACCCCCACCCCCTCCTAATAGACAGTCTCCTCCCCACCGTATGTATATATTCTCTCCCCACCGTATGTATATTTCTCTCCCACCCACCCACCCCCTCCTAATGTACAGTCTCCTCCCCATCATATTTATATACTCTCTGTCAGGATCTATGGGTAACAGTACTGTATATTTGCATATCGTATAGGTCACAAATGTAACAGTACTATATACTTGTATGTCATGTATGTCCCTATGCCATAAATGTCATGATGTCATGTATGTTGTGTATGTCATAAATGTCACTATGAATTGAAAATGGGGGACCCTGATGTAAACAAGACAAACGTCTTTCTCTGGTCTGCATCCCCTTAACAATTGTGTGTATTGAGCCGTACTGTATTGTACCCATTCTGCAATCTGTTAAATAAAGTTTTCATTCATTCATTCATTCATTCATTCATTCATTCATGCACAGGCCATGATATAAGGTGTATATATATATATATATATATATATATATATATATATATATATATATATATATATATATATATAAGGCAGCCGGTATTGCACTTTGGCATTCTCAGGATGATTCCCCATGTTAACCCCGAGTCTGTGTGCCTGTAATGAATAGAAATATAAAATAAAATAAATAACGATGAAAACCCGACTATACTCTGGTCTGGCGCTGAACGGGTGGCGATATAACCCGACTATCCTCGGGTCTGGCGCTGATTGAGTTAAAAGAAAAAGCACAGATAAGACAAAACTGTGAAAGAACATACAACACCTGTGAGCTCTGACAAGTCACACATAACATACCTCACAAGTACGGTACAATGGAGTAAAGACCCTAACCCTATCAAAACAGCAGTCAATGTGTATATTTTCAGCACTACGTTTGCTTACCAATGATTTTAAGTGTTATTAGCGAAATATGAGTATAGAAATCTCAGCGCATTCGATCAGAAACGGGATGAATTAGTCGCAAATAAAGGAAGCCGTCATGAAACCGTTGTAGTCCTAAGAAAGAGGAGACCCATGGCTTTCGATGGACGTCGAAATGTCATAAAACTACACTACCCAGCTCACACCAGCCCCTGTCTAAGCTGGAGGAGCTGATGTGAAAAGAATTTTTTAACCTTATTTTTGTGATTATATCTCATGGGTCGAACAAACCTGAATGTTATTGCCATAAAATACAACGTATATTGTTCTATACCTTTCTGTGAATGTCGGGGAAAAAAACGTGTTGCAATCTGATGAAAAATGGCGGAGCTATGGACATTATACAAAAGTAACTGTACTTACAGTCGATTTCATTCCAGGCGCCTGGTGGTACTAAATCCAGATTTAACTCTGACATTGGAAAGAGATTTGGCCCAATCCATATACGTATGTATGACTTGGCCATAATAACGTCATTTATAGGCCTGATATTCTATTCATATTTCAAATGTGTCCGGATGGCCAAATTCTGTACTGTCTACTAAACCCCCTGTAAATCATCTGCCCTTTATTCATTTGCTTAGATTTTTTTCTTGATCTCAAGAAGTTGCTGAATGAGCTCAGTGTTATTCCCCGTCAATGATGGAATCTTTTTTTTTTACAATAATAATTGATATTATTCTCCTTTGGTTCAAGACAGACACAATATTTCTGACACTGGGAATACTTTCCCTGAGGTCCATAGATGTCCCTAGATACCAAGAACATGCAAATGGACCTTCCATTTACTTGGATATGTACTTTTAGGCAACATTTTTGAAAATATGGCTAGGTAACTCATTGGGCGCCATACCCGAGTAAAGTCGGGTTATCTCGCCAGCGGTTGAGCGCCATACCAGAGTATAGTCGGGTTTTGGCCGTTTTTTCTTTTATTCGATTTTTTTATTCATTGCAGGCTCACAGACCTCTGTGTTACCATAGGAAATCATTCTGAGACCCTGAGAGTGCAATACGGGCCAAATCCTGCTAGGTGGCAGTATCGCCCACCCTTTGAAACCTTATTTCACACTGTGTGTCACATCTAATGTCGTCCGGGCGGAGAATTTAGACCAAGCCAAGTAAATCGCTACATCCGAGCACTTCGAAACGCGTTCAGCACACTTGAGGCATATCTTGTGCCACTTCATGTCAGGGACCCGATCGACATCAATATGGGAATCACGATCAGACAATTAGAATATTCTTTTTGGAATAACCCCGATCAGAGGTAAGGACTATCTGACGTCAATTCCACCTTGATCCTACAATGATTTCATATCGATCCAACCGATCAACGTATGTAGTATTCAAAACGAATGCTGTTGCTGGCGATCAAAGCATCAAAAAATTAGTGTAGTGTAGTCGTGTAGAGTAGCAATACAATGTTCATATTAAAGAGAAAGTCTAGAGACAGTCTAGACAACTCACAGAAGTTCTAGAAAGGGGAAGAAGTCAATCTCATGGGAAAGAAGTGGCCCTGAGAGTGTCTATCCAAATAGTCTCCCAGAGACATTTTGAGTCTGGGTTGATTTGTGTGGCCCACAGCCCTGCAATGTTGTGCCATGGGGGAGTCTGGGTTGGTGTGGCCCACAGCCCTGTAATGTTGTGCCATGGGGTAGTTGTGGTTTGCAGATCCTTGATGGTGTATTTATGTTCAGCCACTCTCTCCCCACAGCCTATGTGTTGTACAGCCGGTGTGGAAACAGCCACAGTTTATTGAAGTCTATAAAAAAACATGTCGTATTGCAGTTAGCGAAGCTTCAGCATTGAAGTGTCCTTGGACTAAAAACTAGTGCTGTCAGGCGATTAAAAAAAATGAATCTAATTAATTACATGATTTGTAATTAATTAATCTAATTAATCGCATTTTAATCGCATAACCATTTTATGCCTGATATTCTATATTCTATAATCATATTTAAAATTGCATGTGTCCGGATGGCAGAATTCAGTACTGTATCTACAAAACCTTCTGTTTAATCATCTTCCATCTATTAATTTGCTTAGATTTGTCAGGTCTGGTCAATTTGAGCATAGTGTTATTCACAGTCAAAGATAAAAAAAATATATTGATATTCTCATTTGGTTCATTACAATTTACTCAAGCCTAGTAACAGACACAGTATTTCTGACACTGGGAATACATTCCCTGAGATCCATAGATGTCCCTAGAACAAGATACCAAGAACATGCAAATGGACCATATTAAAAAAGAAGTCTGTAAATGTGTATTCTACGTTCTTATGGAATGAATGAGATAAAAAAAAATTATAAAAAAAAATAATATATATTATTTTTTGTAATTAATTTTGAGTTAATTTTCATAACGCGATAATTTGCGGTGTAATTAATTAATCTAATTAACGCGATAAACTGACAGCCCTACTAAAAACATTCACAAATGTGTCGTTGATGTCCTTGCAATAGTTGAAAGAGCCACACCTGAATTTGCCAGTGGGTTATGGGAACCAAGTAATGGGCAGGTGACTCCTTGCTGTCACTGTCCCATTTGTTAGTGATGTGTCTGGTATCATAGTAGTGAACTAGTATCATAGTGATGATGTGTCTGGTATCACAGTAGTGAACTAGTTCAAGTTTCTTTAATAGTTGTCATACAGAAGTACAGAATACTTTTATACAAAATGCTTCTTACTGTTACGCTCCAGAGACTGTGCAAGACAAGATAAGTATGAAATAAAATAACATAGTATAGCATGTAAATTAGAAGTAAAAAAAAGAGGTCACAGTGTTCAGTATAGACATATGTACAATGTTCGATGCAGAATAGACGTAACTGAGTTACCATATAATATACAATATACTATGCAGTGTACTAATATACAATACTATATAGTGCAAGGCAGAAATGGGATGAGGTGCAATTTAGGTACAATTTACAGTAGGTGTACGAGTTGTAGTGCAAATCCTTTATCAATAAATATAAAGTGTGTTTGTGTGATCTAAAGTGTGGAGAGTGGGTGCTGCAGTGTGTTGTTTGTTTAAGTGAGTGTGTGCGTGTGGGTGTGTGTGCTGTGTGCATTTGATGGTTGTTGCATAGTGTTTATTGTTCGTTTAGCAGCCTGATGGCCTGGGGATAGAAGCTTCTTCTGAGTCTTTCTGTGCTCGCCTTAAGACTCCGGTATCGCTTGCCTGACTGCAGCAGTTCAAAGAGGCAGTTGTTTGGGTGGCTGGAGTCCTTGATGATTCTCTTAGCCTTCCCCCTGCACCGCTTGTTGTAAATGTTCTGGAGGGTGGGAAGCCCCCCTCCAATTGTGCATTCGGCTGAACGTGTCACTCTTTGTAGTCTGCTACGGTCTTGTGCAGTGCTATTCCCAAACCAGGAGGTGATGTTGCCAGTCAGGATGCTCTCTATTGTACATGAGTAGAAGTTCCTAAGGATCTTCTGACTGACTTGGAACTTCCTTAGGCGCCTGAGGAAGTAGAGGCGTTGTCGTGCCTTCTTCACAACACTGTCAATGTGTGTGGTCCATGTCAAGTCCTCGGATATGTGGGCTCCGAGGTACTTGAAACTGTTCACTCTCTCAACCGGTGCCCCGTCGATGCTGAGTATCATAGTGATGATGTGTCTGGTATCACAGTAGTGAACTAGTATCATAGTGATGATGTGTCTGGTATCACAGTAGTGAACTAGTATCATATTAATGATGTGTCTGGTATCAGAGGCCATGTTGTTGTACTGTGTGGTGAAATAGATTCTAGGAGATCTCTTGTTTAGGAGGTGCTTCCTGTCTAGGGACTGGACTCTAGTAACTGCTTGATTGAGACAAATTTTCTTGTAACCCCTCTGTTCAGATTTGTGGTCCATGTCTTTTGGCTTGATGTTCAATATCATTCTCACATATCCTTCTGAGCCTCTGCAACCGTCTGTATGGTATATTTGATATAAGGCTTTCCGGGGTGGAAGCTATCCACCCTTAAAAGGGTGTTCCTGTCAAATTAAAGCTGAAGGTCTGCACTTTAATCTCATGGTCATAGGGAGGTGTAGTGGTGACGTCATTGCCGTTTTTCGTGTTCCACCCTCTGTCCAACCCAATGCATTTCCCCATTGCCCATTTCTAAATCGTCTCGTTTAAAACAAATAAAGCATTAACATTGGCATGGTGTACCTTTCTGTGCTTATTCATCCACAATCTATAGCTCAACATGAAAATATTCGCAATTAATCATAAAAGAAAATCGCCAAATTGTATTTCAACCAAAAATGCTTAAAGGGGAACTATCTTATAAATGGCCTTTTTGAGTGTTTAGCATTGTTTCCTAGCTATGTGAACTTATATTAATATGATCTATGTCTCAAAATTCTCATATTGGCGCATTCTTCCAATTCTCCTCTCACAATATTCACCCTCACTGAACTGAGTCGTTTGAAAATGTGCCTATATGTGATGTCATATAGTCACTGCTGCATGTTAATGTTCAGGCGAAGACGACGCTCCGCAGTGGTTTAGGAGCCCAGGCTCAAAACAGCTCGAGATCTTGAGGTAGAAAAATGCTGTTTTTGAGGACTTGATTAGAAATACAAAACAATGAATAAAAAAAATATATATATTACAGAGGTGTTCCATAGACTCACAGGAATTGTGTAAAAGTGCCCAAATAGTGAAAGAAATAGTAAAATAGTTCCCCTTTAAATAATGTTAGTGATGGAAGGGAACTCATTTTATGCAAAACTGGAAAGCTTTTCAATTTCCATGCGCCAGAATTGTTACAATAGCCGATAATCCATTTTCCCAATGATAAATCCCTATACGGGTGGAACAACCAGTGACGGTCAGACTACACCTCCCTATTGATCCATTTCAAATCCAATGTGCTGGAGTACAGAGACACAACAACAAAAGAGATGTCACTGTCCAACAACTTACATGCTACATTGCTACAATCACTAGTTCAGCCTGCACCAATGGGGACGACAGTGGCTCAGAAGGTAGAGCGGTCATCTGGTAATCGGAAGGTTCCCGGTTCGATTCCCGCTCCTCTCGGGCAGCGTGTCAATGTGTCCTTGAGCAAGACACTTAACCCCTAATTCGCTCCCACTGAGCTGGTTGGCACCTTGCATGGTGGCCTCCGCCGTCGGTGAATGTGGGGTTGGTGAAGTTGTAATGTGCTTTGGATAAAAGCTGTTATATAAATGCACCATTTACCAATGGTGAAACAGGACACATAAATGAAATGCAAGGTATTTATTGATAATATGCGCATGAAGCAGAGAATAGACGACCGGGGTCAATGCATGTGGCTTACTGGCGGTCTGGGCTTGGACGCACAGGGTGTCTACTCAGCAAGGTGGGCTGGGGCAGGGAGTGAACACATGCGACAGGTGGGCAGGGACAAAAAGGGGAAGCGAGGGAGCCGGCTTGAATAATAATAATAATAATAATGGATTGGATTTATATAGCGCTCTTCGTGACACCCCAGAGACCCCAGAGCGCTTACAGAGTCCATTATTCGTTCATACACAGTCATACCGGTGGTGGTAAGCTACAATTGCAGCCAGAGCTGCCCTGAGGCAGACTCACGGAAGCGTGGCGAATAATCATCGCCTACGGCCCCTCCGACCACCACCAACATTCATTCACATGCATACACATTCATACGAGGCAAGTAGGTTAAGTGTCTTGCCCAAGGACACAACGGCAGTGGGATGGACATGGGCTTGAGCGGGATTCGAACCACCAACCCTTCGATCATTGGACGACCCGCTCTACCCCTGAGCCACGCCGCCCCAGACGAGCGCCCCCTACTGGCCTGGAGGGATGATAGAAGGGAGGGCATGTGCGGTTCGCAAAACCAGATAATCAGGGAGTCTGGTAATAATGACTAGATAAAATTACTGTAAGAAGAATACGTATGCAGAACATAGATAACAATGGTAATCACCGGCAATGACATAAACCGTGGATAAGAATAAGCATGCTAAATGGAACATGGATAACTTGGTAATCTCTGGTAATGACGGATATACCGAGGGTAAGAATAGGAATGAACGTACCTTCGGGTTCCCAGAAAGTGTCTCAGGAGAGAGGGGTACAGTAGGAACTCCCAAAGGTCTGGCTCTAAAGGAGAAAGAGGGGTGAAGGCCTTGAAGATGATGCCGCATTGGGGAGCGACTGTGAGGGATCGAACTGACTGATCGGCTCCAGGCTGCTGCACAGCAGGAGGGGTTACTGCGTACAGTAGGTGTGGTCCTGCAGGGGGACGGGCAGGGAGACGGGTAGGGGCAAGGGGACGGGTAGGGGCAGGGGGACGGGTAGGGGCAAGGGGGACGGGTAGGGGCAGGGAGACGGGTAGGGGCAGAGAGACGGGTAGGGGCAGAGAGACGGGTAGGGGCAGGGAGACGGGTAGGGGCAGGGAGACGGGCAGGGAGACGGGTAGGGGCAAGGGGACGGGTAGGGGCAGGGAGACGGGTAGGGGCAGGGGGACGGGCAGAGAGACGGGCAGGGAGACGGGTAGGGGCAGGGAGACGGGTAGGGGCAAGGGGACGGGTAGGGGCAGGGAGACGGGTAGGGGCAAGGGGACGGGTAGGGGCAGGGAGACGGGCAGGGAGACGGGTAGGGGCAGGGGGACGGGCAGGGAGACGGGTAGGGGCAAGGGGACGGGTAGGGGCAGGGAGACGGGTAGGGGCAGGGGGACGGGCAGAGAGACGGGCAGGGAGACGGGTAGGGGCAGGGAGACGGGTAGGGGCAAGGGGACGGGTAGGGGCAGGGAGACGGGTAGGGGCAAGGGGACGGGTAGGGGCAGGGAGACGGGCAGGGAGACGGGTAGGGGCAGGGGGACGGGTAGGGGCAGGGGGACGGGTAGGGGCAGAGAGACGGGTAGGGGCAGGGAGACGGGTAGGGGCAGGGGGACGGGTAGGGGCAGGGGGACGGGTAGGGGCAGAGAGACGGGTAGGGGCAGAGAGACGGGTAGGGGCAGGGAGACGGGTAGGGGCAGAGAGACGGGTAGGGGCAGAGAGACGGGTAGGGGCAGGGAGACGGGTAGGGGCAGAGAGACGG
>NW_028170141.1:60000-105714 GCF_963971535.1 Notolepis coatsorum
ATCTCTCTCTCTCTCTCTCTCTCTCTCTCTCTCTCTCTCTCTCTCTCTCTCTCTCTCTCTCTCTCTCTCTCTCTCTCTCTCTCTCTCTCTCTCTCTCTCTCTCTCTCTCTCTCTCTCTCTCTCTCTCTCTCTCTCTCTCTCTCTCGACTTGACTTGACTTGACTCTCTCTCTCTCTCTAGAATACTTAGAGGCCATTAATGTTAGATGCACTCATGTATAATATAAGTAATTCCAGATGCTCCTTATGTCCCATTGTCACATATGACCATGTGTAAATGTCACCTTACTAGCAGGTCTCGAAGAGGGTGAACCTGTTGCATAGACCTATATACGTACGTATAGCTAGAGCTTGGTCACCTTTATCTTTGTTGTCTTAATCACAGATTGTGCCTCTAATTTCTGTTGTATTATGGATTTGAATGACTCTTTATTTTTATGCCCAACCCTTTCTCTCTCTCTATACCCACCCTGTCTTTCTGTCTCTCTCTCTCTCTCTCTCTCTCTCTCTCTCTCTCTCTCTCTCTCTCTCTCTGTCTCTCTCTCTCTCCCCAGTGGTGTGGGTCGTAACTGGGGCTGGGCGTCAGCAGGCAGTAGTATCCTGGCAGAGTTTGGGACTCTTCACATGGAGTTTGTTCACCTCACCTACCTGACCGGGAACCCCGCCTACTACCAGAAGGTGTGGATTTTGCCTTGATTTTTTTTTTTTTTTTATCAAATTTTTTATTATTATTCACACGAAACAAGACAACACATTAACCACAATCACAATACATAGAACCTCACAAGAAAATAACAAAAACAATAATAATAATACAGACTAACAATTATACAGACAAGAGAAAAGAAAACAGAGTTCAACCTTCTAAATTTTAATTCCAAGGGGTACTATCTAATAAATGGTCTTTCCCAGTGTTCAGCCCCGATTCCCGGCCGTGTGACCCTATATTAATAAAACGTACATCTCCAATCCACCACAAGGACCATTTTTTGAGAACACGACCCGAAAACAGAGCAATGAACCTTCAAGAAAAAACAAAAACCTGTAGAGGTGTTCCATAGACTCACAGAGACCGTGTAAAAGTGGCCAAACAGTGAAGAAATAGTTAAATAGCTGCCCCCCCATAATATCCCCAGCTAAACTCAAGATGACAAGACAAAAGACAAGACAGACAAAAACATTTCCTCCTCCCCCTCCCAAGAGACCGCCGGACTCACCCGAACACGCACCCCAACCCCGCTCAGCCGCACACTGCGGTCTTTACCTTCTCAGCTGCTGCGAACCACAGGTCAATTCCAGCCTGCCCCACCCCAATCACCCGGGCTGTGGATATCTCAAGATAAATCACATCCAATAGAGTTAGGGACCAGTTAATCATTGTAAGCTTCTCAGGCTCCTTCCATCTCATTGCTATTAGCTTCTTCGCTGCTGTGACGCCCGCTAGGACAACCCTTTTCAGTTGTACGGACGTGGGTAGTGTCGTTATATCGTTCAGGAGTAGCGTAACAGCTGTGAATGGGATAGTTAAGCCACACAGATCTGAAAGTTTGTCCGTTATTGACCTCCAGAAGCGGGCCACTGGTGGGCAATCCCAATACATATGCATATAAGTGCCAGTGGCCTTTTGAGAGCACAAAGTGCACCGAGAGTCGGTTATCAGTCCCATAGCATATAGCTTCCTAGGTGTAAGATAGGTCCTATGAATATAATTAAAATTAATTTGCTGGTGATTGGGGTTGCGGGAAGATAATGCCACATTTGCCCAAACATCATCCCAGTCAAACTCGGGGTCCAACTCCGGGATATCCACACGCCAGATTGTATCCAATGATACATTTTTATACGTGGATTGAATTAAGAGCGTATAAAAGTCGGAGACAAACCCTCTGGATGTCGTCCTGTCCACTATGAGCCTGAGGAAGGGGTGTGGGTGCAAGGCTTGAGCCCACGGTACGCCATGCGCCCTCAGTGCTGACCTTAGTTGAAGGTAAAGAAAGAAGGACTCGCCGGGAAGATCATAAAATTCTCTTAAGTCCTGAAACGCACGGAGGCCGTTCTTATCATAAATATCCTCCAGAGTATGCACTCCCCTCCTTTGCCATTGAGGAATATTAACCGGCTTGTGTCCAACAAGTAATTGCTGGTTATTAAAAATTGGAGAGTCCAGGTGCCAAGGGCATTTAACCCCACACGACCTCTGTACATTACGCCACGTTTGGATCACGTGAGTTATGATCGGTCCATACCTCAGCCGGCATTTCGAAATAGAGACAGTGGAGTACACTACATCCTGCAATCTTAGCGGAGATACCGCCGCCGCTTCTAAGGAGCGCCACGATACAGCCTCTACAGGGTCTAGCCAGCACATCAGAGGTCTCAGTGAAAAGGACCAGAAATAAAGTTTAAAATCAGGGATTGCGAGGCCCCCATCTTGTTTTCTACGTTGAGTAGTAGCCCTTTTGATTCTCGGGCGTTTGTTATTCCAGACAAACTTAGATACCATCGATTGTACCTTGCGCCAGTGGTCTATTGGAGGGGGCAGGGGGAGCATTGAGCTAATAAAATGTATCCTAGGCAGGATGTTCATTTTGATTATGGAAGCCCGGGCTTGTAAGGAGTTAGGAAGGGACGACCACCTGTCTAGATCCTGGCGTATTTTATCATAAGTACCCGTGAAGTTGTACTTAGTAGTTTGGTTCAGCGTGGGGAATATCTCTATGCCCAAGTATTTAAAATGTTCTACTATGGGGATATCAGCTGGTAGTCGTACCGCCTTGGCCAGTTCATTAAGAGGTAGGCAGGCTGATTTGTTCCAGTTAATCTTAAAACCTGACAATTTACCAAAGTCGTCGATTATCCTCAATAATTTTGTGGCCGACCGGGAGGGGTCGTCCATGAAAATCAGCAGGTCATCCGCATAGAGAGCAATTTTGTGTGGAGTATTGTTGACCATTATGGGGACGATGTCCTCCGATTGCCTAATAAATTGGGCCAAAGGTTCGAGGGAAAGCGCGAACAGTCCCGGGCTCAGAGGGCAACCCTGTCTAGAAGATCTGGAGACTGGAAAGAGTGTGGAACAGTTTTTGCCTGTCAGTATCATCGCAGACGGCGAGGCATACAGGACTTTAATCATATGAATAAAACTCTTTCCAAGACCCATGACCTCAAGTACCTTCCACAGGTATGACCACTCAAGTCTGTCAAACGCCTTCATGGCATCCAAAGACAGAACTGTGGATGGAGTTGTATTGTCTTTACTGTTATCGATTACATGCAACAGCCTCCTAAGATTATCTGCAGCCAGACGCCCCGGGATAAAACCAGTTTGATCGCAGTGTACCAATACAGACATAAATCTCTGCAGGCGACGGGCCAGCACCTTGGCAAACACCTTTAAATCGGCCCCGAGAAGACTCAAGGGTCTATAGCTACCACAATCATTGGGATCTTTGTCCTTCTTGAGAAGTAAAGAAATCAACGCCATATTGACATCTCTTGAGAACTCCCCTTGTTCGATAGCGTAATTGATCATATCGAGCATCAATGGACCCAGTTGGTCCCAGAAAGCTAAATACACTTCGGGTGGAATACCATCCCAGCCTGGTGCCTTACCCCTCTGCATTTCAACAATCGTCTCCCTCAATTCTACGAGAGTAATCGGTCTCCCCAGTTCCTTGGCCTCTTCCTCAGAAATGTGGGGTATCTCAAGCCCGCCAATGAACGATTCAAATTTAGAATCATCCAGATTACCCTCTGAGCTATATAACTGTGAGTAAAACTCTTTAAAAGTGTCATTGATCTTTTTCGAATCAGTAGTGACTGCACCCTGGCTCGTCCTAATCGAGGGGATATCCGAGAAATGATCATTTGAGCGTATTTTCATTGCCAATAGATGGCTAGGTCTGGAGCCGTGAAAATAGTAATTTTGTCTTGTCCTATGTATCAAGAACTCAGACTGTTGTTTAAGTATGGAGTTTATTTCTTTTTTGACTATCTTACGTTGTGTGTTTAGTCGTTCATTATAGTCAGTTTGCAAGGATGCGTATAGGTCCGCATATAATGATTCCAGTCCTTCTAGCTTTTTTGACCGGGATTTTCGCAAATTGGAGGCAAATAGTGTGACATGACCCCTGATGAATCCTTTCAATGCGTTCCACAGGACCCTAGGGTCTTCTACTGTGCCAACGTTGATCTGCAAAAATTCAGCTAGTTTACTCCTGAACTCAGAACAGAAGTCATCGTTCTTTAGCAAGGTCGAATTAAAACGCCATCTGGGAGCTCTTGCGGAGAGCCTGCCAAAGGTTGCCGTAAGGAAAATCCCCTTGTGGTCTGAGAGAGCCAAGGGAACCAATGAGACATCGAAACTATCAAACATATTAGGGGACGCGAATGCATAGTCAATTCGAGAGAAGCTTTTGTGTCTGGCTGACAGGTGAGAGTAATCTTTGAGGGTGGGGTTGCATAAGCGCCAAAGGTCTGTGAGCCCTGTGTCTTTGGCCCACATCCTAAGGGCCTTAGAGGCCCGTTTTTGGTCGCTCGTTTCAGAGGGCCCGGACCTATCCATCTCCGCATCCCAGCACGCATTAAAATCGCCACCCACAATGAGAGCGTATCCATTAAGTTCCAACATATTCTTCGTGATTGTATTATAGAACGCTGAATCAAATGTGTTAGGAGCATACAATGCTATTATAGCCATCTTCCTATGCAAGAATTCAACTTTTGCTATAGTAATCCTTCCCTCCGTGTCCGACCATACATCCAAGATTTTGATATCAAGGTTACGTCTTGTAACTATGACTACTCCTTTCATCTTATCATCGGCTGAGGATGAGGAGATAACGTGATATTGCCGATTTGCCAGTCTTGACACGTCACCTACCAATAAATGCGTTTCACTAAGGAGAGCAAGGTCAATATTTCTCCTCTTCAATAGCCAAAGGACACTGGCACGCTTGTGTGGGGCGTTAAGCCCTCCTGCGTTCCAAATTAAAATATTCAATTTAGCCATGGTCGAGCTTGTATAAATGCATAGAGAACATACCAGTGCAGCCAGGCTGAGTACAGTGGTGCTGATCCCGGCGGGCCCGGACGGTCAATCCCAGGAGTTCAGAGGAGGAACGATTACACACATATAAGACAACAGTACATAAAACACATAAAAATACCACCCCAGCTACAACCCCCCCTCCTTCTACTCTAAACCCTATCCCACCCGTCCTATTATAAGGCCCCCTATACCCACTCTCCAATCCCCACCCTATGCCCCATCCCCTGAGGATGGTCATCTTCTTATCACTTCCCACTAGAGACATGGATCAATAAGACGCTCCCCACTCCAACCCCCCTCTAGATAAACCCCTGAGTAAACCCCCACTAGTCCAATAAACACAAATAATAATAAAAATAAAATTCAATAAAGATATCGGTCGAAACCCACCTGAGCCCTGGCCCCAACATGAGATAACCATAATGGTAAAAATAGCCATTATTAAATAATAACTCCACATCAACCTGCGGCCATCTATTTCCGAATCTGCGCTTCAACGTCGCATTGTTATGGCCCAAAAGGGTATAGGAAAATTCAAAACGAAATTAAATTAAAGCATCCCAGCCGATAGTCTAAGGCAGTATCGGGTTACAGGTTAAATGTGCAAAATTGTGTGAACAGTGTCAATTAAACCATGACAAAAAAAAAAAAAAAGGGAAGGGGAAAAAAAGGGTTATGGTCAAAGTGCACCCCTTTAGCTGTCCCTCTGATCAGGCACAACGGCTGAAATGACATAACCTATGTAAGAATAGAATTAAACACATTCATTAATTAATCCGGGGATGGTAATAGGCAACACCTGACACCACCTGTTATCATACATTGTTTCAATAAAGATATCGGTCGGAGCAGTTAGTCCAATGTAGGATCGAATCACAGTTAAATTGCTCCTTCAAATGCCATTAAAACAGCGACAATAATTATTATATAATTACTCAGCATCCACCCTGTAACCATCTACCTTGTAGTCTGCATATTAATGTCGCAACGTTATAGCATAAGTGGCTCACGGAAAATTCAAAACAAAATTAAGGCGAATCAGCAGTTAGTCCAAGGTAGAATCGGATCACATTTAAATCGCGCATACAGATGACATAAAAACAGCGACAATAGGAAAGAAAAAAGAAAGGAAAAGAGGGTAATGGCTAGAGTGCAAGCCATATAACCATATAGCCATGCAAGCCATACCCGACCCAACCTGTTATCATACATTGTATATGCATATTCAACCGACCTTGGCATCTACTTTGGATCCCAAAGCTCAAAACAACCTGGATATAAAAATAAAAGCATACCAGAAGTTAGTTAGGGATTCGGTCACTCTTGAATTGTGCAAACCAATGTCCCTTTGAACAGTAACAGCAACCAAAATACGTAACCATTAACGGGTCTCGAATGTCTCAGCGCAGACGATAGACGAAGCCCGCTTAGCTAGCCCGAGGCTAGCGCGTAAGCTAGTGATGAATCCGGATAGCACGTTAGCCTATTATGTACATTGTTCAGCTAGCTCGTTAGCTTCCAAAGAGGCGATACACAAGTACGACCATGAGGTCAGCTTTAGCAAGTAACAGAAGTCATTGGGAAGCCCCGCTAGTTGGATGGGCAGAGGACAGTTAGCATGTCTGGGCATGACAGCAAGTGTTTGTGAATAGTCTACCTAATCAATGTATATAGGCCCAAACCGCCAAGTCACTCACCCTCCATAGATATCAAGCAACAGACTCGGGTGTCTCCGCGAGATATTCCTTCGCTTAAGCCAACGACCAAAACAAACGCTGACCACCGACCTTCTCCAACACAGATAATTTCGCGGGAGCGAATAACGTGGGCCTCAGGCCTAGTTTCCATAGCTTAGTCAGGACCACCTTGTATTCGGCTCTCTGTGCTTGAACCTCCGGTGTAAAGTCCTCGAAAATGGCCACTTTGTGATCGCCAAGCCTCAGATTACCCCTTCTGGTACGAGCCGACCGCATGATGAGTTCTCTCTGTTGGAGTCTGTTCAGCTCGACTATGATGGGCCTCGGCTCTTTGTTCACGCCGGGAGAAAACCTGCCCGCTCTGTAGGCCGATTCACAGATAGGAGGCATAGGGAGGACGTCCGTCCCTAGTATCTTCTGCAGCAGTTCGGGCACGGTCTCAGAGAGACGGCCTTCACCGCTGGTCTCCGGTACTCCAACAATCCTGACGTTGTGGCGTCTATCCCGGGATTGCATCTCCTCCATTGCCGACTGTAATTTGTTGACTTCAGCCTGCCTAGCCAGCAGGGCGGATTCAAGACCCGCCATCTTCTCACACTGTGATGATACCTCCGTTGTTAGCATGGCTAGTTCGTTAGCATTAGCCGATGAGGCAGCGTGAATCGTCTCCATCTTGTCTGTCAGCGGGACTACCGCCAGCCGTATTTCTTCTGATATCTCACGACGGAGGCTGATACAGAAATCCGCCAACACTTTCTTCTGTGCTTCAGCGATGCGTGTCTCAGAGTCTGCGTGTAGCTTGGTCATGACCAAGAGCACAGCTTCGCTTAACTCCCCGACAGCGGGAGACGGTGCGGCCAGGCTCGGCGGTGCCGGCTTGCTGGTTGTGGCGCCTGGTTTCATGGCTCTGGTTTCCACCCCCGCCATCGTAGAAAGTCGAAAAAAGTCGATGAATGTATACTAAACACGACGACCTAGCAAACAGATAAAAAACAAATAAAAATAAAATAAAGACTAATGGGGAGAAACGTATATTCAGCACGGTAGAAGGGAGCTCATGTGAAACACGTCTACTCCATGATCGCTCAGCTCCGCCCCCCGATTTTGCCTTGATTTCTATTATTTTGCATTGAAATAATAAAAAGAAAAACCAGATAAATAACTGTCCCTCTGTTCTCTCTCAGGTGATGCACATTCGTAAGCTGCTGGCCAAAATGGACCGTCCCAACGGGCTGTACCCAAACTACCTGAACCCTCGCACAGGCCGCTGGGGTCAACGTAAGTTCACATCAGTTCAATGCTGCCATCATATTGTACCACTTTTACCCCTAGACTGAGGTATAACAGCCGGGAATAAGTTAAAGGGGAATGCCATCCATTTTAATAAGTCACATAATGTTTGTCCTGTGTCCATGGACATTCTCACTCTCCTGGAGCTAGTTTTGTGATGTCACCCCAGATGTAAAATCTGGGGCTAATCCATAGACAATGAATGGGGCTCTAACTTTGTGAGGCCATAAGCTATTTGCGTGAGCTCCTGCAGCTAAGTTAAATTTAGATTCTGGCTCGGTCCTGTTAGTAATTCTAGAATTTAAACCTCATTTGGGTTTTTCATGCAGACATTTTATGGCCTCGCAAAGTCTGAGCCCCATTCACTGTCTTTGGAGCAGCGTTTACTTCTAGGTAACATCACAGGACGGTTCTCTCTCTGACTTCTAGCTTCAGGACAAAGTGGTGTGTGTTCACAAATACTGACTGTACAAAGAAGCCGTGTGAATTCTTAAAATTGGTGACATCCCCCTTTAATTCTAGTTTCCGCTTAACCTGCAATGAGTCTCCTGGCCATTTTAGTTTTCGTTTTTGAGGACTGCATACTTTTTTTGCAAACCAAAACAACATACTTTATACTTATAGCACATGCATGAGCCTGGTCTCTTTTGAAAGATGACATTCTGAAGTTTCTGATTCCAGAAAGAAATTTAACTTTTAGTGCTAACGTAATAGAGTAACATAGGTCTGAACTTGAGTTGTAGAAAAACGTTGTAGTTAGTAGTCCAGAGGTAGTATTTCCCCAGAAGGTGGTATGGCTTACAAATCCATACGGACCCATAGCCTGAAGCCTTATGTAGTACATGTCCAAATGTCATAAAGATCCATTCAGAAATGAGTGATTAGGAGTGATTTTGGTAAACTGTGTACAAAAGAAAAACTGAGTTTTCTCATAGACTTCAATTCATTCGGCTGTTTTTCTCTTCCTGTTTTCGCTTGTTCGTTTTTTTTTGTTTTTTAGATTCATACATCCCCACGTGGGGTATCATTGGAAAGCCACACTCATTGGCTACAACCCTCCACAATCATTTTCGAGATCGGATCTAGATTGACGGAACTACTGCGCCAAGAGTCGGGAGTGGTATTTTGCACAATACCGTGTACTTTGCACAAGCCTCAAATACCGGCATGTAACTCGAGAACCGCTCTTTTGTCGCTATCGACAGGCAACAAATAAACCTTCAATTCGATATATATATATATTGTATTACAAAATATGCACACCCGAGCCACTAGGGGTCGCCAAAGTGCCGGTGGGCAAATCGTCCTAAGAGAAAAAAATTATGTATGTTTTAAAAGAAAAGGTTAGAAAATAAAGGCCACAGCAACAAAAATAACTGGAGGTTATTGAACTTGAGTTATAAATGTATTCATCAGTTTCTACTCACCCAGGGGACTTGCATCCTTGCATACAACAGAATGCAAAGCAGACAAAGCAGCAGTGGAGAGCAGACAGTAACACTTGCATATGGTATAAAGAGCCTAACACAAGACCAGCTTCACGCATCTGTATGAAATTAACAGTCCCTCCGATTAAAATTCCCTCTGTAGCAACGGTTGTGATTGGAGGATCAAGAAAGGAAGGCGGGGTTTCAGATGAGTCAATTACGAGTCGGTAGTTGTGGCGTACAGATAACACGCATTCATTTTCATACAAACACTGCTATTTTTCTTCTTTTCATCCACTTCACCGCAGCTAAAACGGTTTAAAAACAGTTCTATTATGTACTGGTGGTGCTGTACCATAGGAATAACCTACTCTCTTCCACTTGTCAACAACATAAAGACATAAAAGGATGGGCGGATGGGCGGAAGGAGGAAAGGAACAAGTCATGCACTGTACCATAGAACCAACCCTGTCTCCCTGGCTGTACCATAGAACCAACCCTGTCTCCCTGGCTGTACCATAGAACCAACCCCATAGAACCAACCCTGTCTCCCTGGCTGTACCATAGAACCAACCCCGTCTCCCTGGCTGTACCATAGAACCAACCCTGTCTCCCTGGCTGTACCATAGAACCAACCCTGTGTCCCTGACTGTACCATAGAACCAACCCTGTGTCCCTGACTGTACCATAGAACCAACCCCGTCTCCCTGGCTGTACCATAGAACCAACCCTGTCTCCCTGGCTGTACCATAGAACCAACCCCGTCTCCCTGGCTGTACCATAGAACCAACCCCGTCTCCCTGGCTGTACCATAGAACCAACCCCGTCTCCCTGGCTGTACCATAGAACCAACCCCATAGAACCAACCCTGTCTCCCTGGCTGTACCATAGAACCAACCCCGTCTCCCTGGCTGTACCATAGAACCAACCCTGTCTCCCTGGCTGTACCATAGAACCAACCCTGTCTCCCTGGCTGTACCATAGAACCAACCCTGTCTCCCTGGCTGTACCATAGAACCAACCCTGTCTCCCTGGCTGTACCATAGAACCAACCCTGTCTCCCTGGCTGTACCATAGAACCAACCCCATAGAACCAACCCTGTGTCCCTGGCTGTACCATAGAACCAACCCCGTCTCCCTGGCTGTACCATAGAACCAACCCTGTGTCCCTGACTGTACCATAGAACCAACCCTGTCTCCCTGGCTGTACCATAGAACCAACCCCGTCTCCCTGGCTGTACCATAGAACCAACCCCGTCTCCCTGGCTGTACCATAGAACCAACCCCGTCTCCCTGGCTGTACCATAGAACCAACCCCGTCTCCCTGGCTGTACCATAGAACCAACCCCGTCTCCCTGGCTGTACCATAGAACCAACCCTGTGTCCCTGACTGTACCATATGTAGCAGCCTGAATATTCTACTAAGTATTCAGAAGTGCTAACTAACTGTTACTTTCCCTGTGTGTGTATAACGTGTGATAAACAGTGTTCCTTTGGATAGCTCGCCCAGTCTAATAACGAGGTGAGGTGCTACTCTTCTCCGGCTTCAGTATGGGTCACTAACAATAACATTAAAGCACTTTTTCCCTTTCTGGAGCGGTCCTGGAGTGGGATCAGTGGAGGTTGCCAGCAGGGGGCGGAGTGGTAGTGGTGGCAGGTGGAGCGGAGGAGAGAGGAAAGCAACGAGGAAGAGGGAGTTACCTGGGGGCGAAAGGACCAGGAAGCTCTCTTCGGCAGTGGACTTGACCGTGAACAGTCGCAGTCACAGCGGGCGTGTGCTCTGGAAGAGCCCCGTTGGAGAAGTTATGAGGAGAGCCCCGTTGGAACGAGCAACGGGTGATGAGAAGTACTTGCTAGTTGATGGGTTATCCTAGAAGTACCAGCGATAGTGTGTGAGTAAGCGATACAGAACGAAGGACTAACGTCTAGAGTTAACGGGACTGACGTCTATAGTTAACGGTTATAGTAGTAAGTGTGCGGTGTATTAGCATGCTGCTAACGGCTCCGTCTGACTCCAGTAGACTACCGGGGGGGGCGCGCGGCGCTGAAGACCGGTGGTATAGCCAGCCACGTTGCGTTAGTAGTACAACCGATATAGCAGGAGGGTGCATCCAGACCCGAAGCTTAGCTGTGTTTAGGGTAGCAACAGTATTAGCTTGCGCGACAGCAGCAAGCAACAGCCAGCAGTGGACGTTCCCCAGACGTTACAGAGGACGCCTCTTCCCACCAGCAGAGGTCGCCATCACAGCGCGCTCCTCCAGCTAACCACTGCCCAAGCTGTTCGCCCAGCCCGCTGGCTGTGCTCGCGGGATTGCCGACGCCATCTTGTATAAATACTTACTTACTTACCTGGACAACGGGTGATAGGAGTGGGTCCGCCATCTTGGCTAAATACTAACGGTACCTCGTGTATCAACATCAACGTCCATTCAAGTGAACGCTAACGACCAGTGTCTAAGGCAGACCTGGGCATTGTACGGCCCGCGGGCCGGATCCGGCCCGCGGGATGATTCTGACCGGCCCGCGAAAGATTACACGATAATAAAAAAAATAAAAAAATAATTAAAAAAAATATTTTTTTTTAATATTTTTTTTTTTTTTTTTTTACTTTTTTTTTTCTTCATGTCAACGTTCACACGCACAGTATACGCTTAGGATACATGCTCAGAAGATGTTGGTTCTCTTTGGATCCACCTACATATGTGAACAGACATTCTCAGTCATGACGTTTACCAAGTCCAGGTACAGATCCTCTCTCACTGATGAACATCTGGCAGCTGTGCTTCACATCTCCACCTCAGACATGCAACCTGACTTTGATGGACTTGTTAAAGCTCAACAGAGACTGTATTTCTCACACTGAATGAAAAAAAAAGAACTGAAGAACACTAAAATGTGGAAATATAACAAGTGAAATGGGACACTTGATATTTTTTTTTCTTTTTTTTGCACAGTTCTGAAAACATTAAATGTTTAATATAGGCATGTAAAGTAAAAAAGGCTACAAAACTGGGACACTTTTCTTTACACAGTTCAGTGACATGTCTTGTTTATTTTTGCTATAAGATGATGTGATGTCTTTAGAAAGCTAAGAAAATCCTTGTTTCAATAGTATATGAAACTCAAAATGCCCTTTGTTATTAATGTTTCACATTTTGTTTATCATTTTGGAAATAAATTCTATTTGAATAAATTATATTTTTGAAAGCTAACCTCACCTTTTAATTGCCAAATAATAACATACACTCTTACCAGGGGTCAAAACAATGCCATTTACTGCTTTTTATATAGAAATAAAATTTATATTATGCATAATTGAGTTTGGAATTTTGGCCCGGCCCCCCAACATATTTTCAGTTGCTCATTCGGCCCCCCGGGAAAAATGATTGCCCACCCCTGGTCTAAGGGGTACCCCAAACAATTTAAGCCGGCTTTAGTGTAGGTTTTATTTTGGTAACGTGGGCCCACATTTACTTGGTTTTCTTTTGGTATTTTGTTATTTTTGTTATTTGAATTCCCAATGTTTCTCTACTTTACGCCTGGGTCTCCCCTAGTACAAGCGGGGTGTTATTAATGTATTGATCACGCGGTGCCAATGGTGGGAATAGTTTCCCCTACATTAACAGTGAGAGCACCCGGTGCCATGTATGAATAAATTGGAAGTATTAACTGTAACTGCCCAGGCTTCTATATAAAGTAGACCTTATTGGGAGCATTGTCTGTGTGTCTGTCTCTTCCCTTTGCTATTCTAACCCCTGGGTAAATATTGTGACTGCATAATTATTTAACCCTTACACCCCATTCACAGAATAGCATTTGAAGGGTCTATACAGGTGGTCAAGGAAGGGTACTGCTTAAAGGGAAGCCCAATAATACTATTGAACTGACAGTCACTGGCTGTGGGAGGGCTGTCGGAGGTACTGGGGGAAGTGAGAGTGTGTGGGGAGCTACTGCTGACCGCCTTGGAAGGCGAGGGAGACCGGAGTACCAGTTCCCAGGTTAGTAAATCCTGGGCCCCATCCACTCCTGCTGCAAGCCCTCCAGAACGACGTTCCGGGCCAAAGACGGGGGTACATATAGGTCCAATTCTATAGTATCCTACTACCCAGTGTCTGTGTACTACTACTCCCACAAGCAGGGATAATCCACCCTTCTACACATAGAACCAACCCTGTGTCCCTGACTGTACCATAGAACCAACCCTGTCTCCCTGGCTGTGTTGGTCTAATATTTAATTTGTCAACAACTTTGAAGATGGATAACACTCATGGATGGATAGACGGATTAATGAAGTGGTTAATGGGTGGGTGGGGCAGATGGATCGATGTCAGACTCTGGGTTGATGGGAGGGTTGAGAAAATAGATGGGAGAGATGGTGTGATTGATGATGGATGAATAAGTGAATCAACGGATGAACCGTTGGCTGACAGGCCGGCTGCGTAGATGGTTTGGTTGACTGGGAATGATGTGTGTGTGTGTGTGTGTGTGTGTGTGTGTGTGTGTGTGTGTGTGTGTGTGTGTGTGTGTGTGTGTGTGTGTGTGTGTGTGTGTGTGTGTGTGTGTGTGTGTGTGTGTGTGTGTGTGTGTGTGTGTGTGTGTGTGTGTGTGTGTGTGTGTGTGTGTGTGTGTGTGTGTGTGTGTGTGTGTGTGTGTGTGTGTGTGTGTGTGTGTGTGTGTGTGTGTGTAAAGCGTGGTACTTGCAGACTGTAATAAATGACACAGTAATTAGAGGCAGCGGTGCCACTCCACCTCCTTGTCTTAACCAAGTCTCTGTTAATTACCAGGAGACAACACTGCTGTAATTACTGTTCACATCTGCACTGTTCAACCTGTGCTACTGCCACGCGCCCCCCCCCCCCACACACACACACACACACAAGAGAGTGACTGAGACGGGAGGGTGGTAATGAAGGAGAGAGGGAGAGTTGCTGATGCAACTCAACCTGAGGAACTAGAGACAGGGGGCTGGGAACTCAATCTGAGGCTGAGCTACCTGAGACGGGGGGCTGGGAACTAGGGCTGGGCAATTAATTAAAAAAAAACGCAATCTCGATTCATAGACCTATGCAATCTCATTTCTAAGTTATGACGATTTCTTTTTTATAAAAGAACAAGTATAAAACAATTTTTTTTTTATTTTTTTTTACTTTTTACTTTACTTTTTAAATGATTTTATTGAAAAAATAAGAATCGTGAGAGAATCGTGATCTCAATTCTTAGAGAGAAAAATCGTGATTCACATTTTAGCAAGAATCGCCCAGCCCTACTGGGAACTCAACCTGAGCTTCCCTCTAGATCATGAGGTCTGAAATATATGTGTGTTTTGTATGGTAATGTTTGTTTGTGTTTTGGTATGGTAATGTTTGTTTGTTTTGGTTTGGTGTGTGTCTGTGTGTTTTGGTATGGTAATGTTTGTTTGTTTTGGTTTGGTGTGTGTCTGTGTGTTTTGGTATGGTAATGTTTGTTTGTTTTGGTTTGGTGTGTGTCTGTGTGTTTTGGTATGGTAATGTTTGTTTGTTTTGGTTTGGTGTGTGTCTGTGTGTTTTGGTATGGTAATTTTCCTACTACACACATTTGACATTTCACCACCAACAACAACACAGACAAAACAGTGATCTTTCACTTGCATATTCTGGATAAACACACAACTACGTTACTGTACTGTAGGTGCAAATAGTGTGACTCGCTGTCACATTCACTCTATCAAACAACCAGTTGGACAGAACCGGCACAGACGGCACTGTTCACACTTGATTTATGTCTCCTGGGATGTTCGGAGGAGAGCAAAGAGAGAGAGAGAGAGGAAGAGCATGTGGGAGAGAGAAATGTGTGTGGAGGGTGGTGTGTAGGAATTAGAGGTGGGCATAGATAAAAAAAAAAATGTAATCTAGATTAATCAATCTGCAATCCTGGATTTAATCTAGATGAATCTAGATTAAAATGGCTAAAAAAAAAAAATCTGCCGAAGGCATTCAAAATATGTGTGTTCTACCCAAATAATGATCAGAAGTAAGTCCTTACTTTTTCTTTCCTCCTTACGTTTCTCAGGCCAGGTGGCCCATTACACCATGAGCCCATCTCCCGTTTCCAAAATGCATTACAGACTGTTTGAAAAAGCTGTTTTGCTATGATAATTGGTAATGAAATATCAAAATAATGTTCAATAAGATGTACTTGTGTTTAATAAGTTGTTTTATTCAAAAGTTAACACAAATAAATAATATTACCAGTACAGAACAGTGCAGTATCTAGCACACTCTCAGGAGCAAAACAGAAAGAAGCATTTCAAACTTGAATGTGACATGGCTTGACTCAATCAGTCCAATCTCTATTTCTCCTTCTTCCACCAGTCACTCAGGCAGACCAGCTTGTTTTATGTAGCGGTGTCTACTTATAGTGCCTATAATATGTTTCCCGTTGGCCAGACAGGGCCAAACCCTGCCAATGCAAATCAAATTACCTTTTTAATTGGTTAATTGGGCCTATAGCTCCGGCATAAGACTGTACCACATAAAGGTAGACAAATAATTTAATTAATAGTAGGCCTAGACTACTGAGCAAGCTAAATCATAGGTTAGTTTGCTAAAATGTAACAACTCGACTTACAAATTGTGTACAACAAGTCAGCAGGAAGGGTACAACTTTGGGTCAGTGGTATTGTTCGTCAAATATTGTTGAACTTGTGTGAATAGTAGTATAGATTACCTATCATAGTAGGTAGTAGGATTAGTATTCTAGCATAGTGGTAAGGTACATAATAGTAAAAGTAAGAAGGTTTGTTTTCTTTTTGCGTGTGAGTCCTGAGTGTAGGTATAAAGACTAGTTGAAGGCTCCCACCACACACTACAAACTACCCACCACACACACTACACACTACAACTACCCACTACATACTACAAACTACCCACCACACGCTACAAACTACCCACCACACACTACAAACTACCCACTACACACACTACACAACTTTCTGTCTTGAAGTCATTGTGGTTTTCACTGTACATGACTGAGCCACGGGGGTAGACATTACAAGGTCGTTCACCAGGGGGAATGCCTGACAAGTCTGTCTGGTCTCCAAACTGGTCATGAGGGTATTAGTTTTGCTCAGAGGAATACACTGGAGAAATCTCAAGGCAAGGTTTTAGCAGGTTCTCTGAGGACCTCGAGGAATGTATTCCCATTGTCAGAATATTGTCTGTTACTATGCTTGAGTAAATATGTAATTAACCAAAGGAGAATATACATTTCTTTTTTTATAAAAAAAAGTCATCTTTGCTGGTGAATAACACCATGCTAACACTGACCAGACGTGAAAATGAGATCAAGTCTACTAAAGTTCTAAGCAAATGAACAAAGGGCAGATGATTTACAGGGTTTTTTGTAGATACAGTACTGAATTTTGCCATGCGGACCCATGCAATTTGAAATATCCATATAGAATATAGAATATCAGGCCTATAAATGACCGTATTATGGCCAAGTCATACATCTACAGTATGGATCTCCTCTTTCCAATGGCAGTTAAATCTGGATTTAGTACCACCAGTGAATGAAGACCATGAATGAAATCTAAGTACAGTTACGTTTGTATAATGTCCATAGCTCTGCCATTTCTTAGCAGATTGCAACTAATTTTTTTTCACAGAAAGGTAAAGAAACAATATACGTTATAGTTTATGGCAATAACGTTCAGGTTTGTTCGACCCGTGAGATATACCACGGAAATCACGCCAATATCTTTTTTTCACATCAGCCTTGACAGCTTTGACAGCGGCTGGTGTGAGCTGGGTAGTGTAGTTTTATAAAATGTCGACCTCCATCGAAAAGCCCTGGGTCTCCTCTTTCTTAGAACTATAACGATTTCATGACGGCGTCATTTCCTCGTGTCTAAATCATCTGGTTTCCATTTTTTATAAGCTCATATTTAGCTAATAACACTTCAAACATCATTGGTAAACAAACGTAGTGCTGAAAATATACACTTTGACTGCTGTTTTGATAGGGTTTGGGTCTTTACTCTTGGCTACATTTGAAAAAGAAACACAATGGACTGTATTGATCTATTTATGACGTGGAATAAATCTTGGCTCAAAAAGTCATATTCCGTTTGCACATGAGTATGTATTCCGTTCGGATCCATTTGATGTATGGGGGCGACGTAACTTCACATAGTTCCTCTCTCAAGAAGTGAGGCGCAGCTCCTCTCTTAACACATTGAGTGCCATGCCCCTTCCGGGAAGTGACCTGGCCTTGCCGTCCATTAACCCCATGTAAACGCTCACCTTGTTTGTAAAGCTATACCTATATTTTATATTATAGCTATGGGTCTAATAACGCCGTCGATTGTCAGTGAGTTGCTTCCAGTCAACGTGCAAGAAACAGATTATTATTATTTTTTCATCCATACATTTCCGTTTTATACCATTTTGAATATGAATATAGTTTGGGTGCTTCTGAGTAATTCCAGGAAAAAGACGCGAAAATAGCGTTTTTGTGTAATTCACTTATCACGTTGTCATTTTTCGCCTGATTATCTAATCTTCCTGAAATCAACGCTAGATTATCATTATGTCTCCTCGTGCATGCATGAAATGGGCCCTGGAGCGCGGCATTGCACATGAATGACATATGAATTGAAAATGGGGGACCCTGATGTAAACAAGACAAACGTCTTTCTCTGGTCTGCATCCCCTTAACAATTGTGTGTATTGAGCCGTACTGTATTGTACCCATTCTGCAATCTGTTAAATAAAGTTTTCATTCATTCATTCATTCATTCAACGGGCGGGCGGGGTCAGTTGTCCAAGCCATCCCTACAATCGCGTGTTTTGCCGGAGTGTTTAGGACCCGCCCCCACGCTGCAGCTCGGTAGAGAAAATAAACTACACCGTTTGTAATGGAGTGCAATAACGGCCGAAGGCGTTAGAGGACGGTATAAGACCGTCTGCCAGCTCAGACACATTCAGAACAGTATGCACAAGGTGCCCCGCTGAATTATGAATGGCAATAGCGAATAAAAGAAATACTGTGAGAAAAACGTAGATCTACGTTTCCGGCACTCAACCGTCGGGCGTCAGAAACGTAGTTCTACGTTAACGGCACCCAAAGGGTTAATAAGAATACAACTACTCTACAACGCTGACCAATCATTTTCGCCTTCAGCCGATGATTGGCAGTTCTGGAGCGTCGGTACCGGCCGATCGGGCTTAAGGGGTTAATAAGTAGTGAGACACAGCTCCTCTCTCTTAATGATAACCCACTGTGATGGACGGCCTTATTACTGCACAGACACACACACACACATTCAGTCATAGTCCCTCTTCCTTTCTTTCTTTCTCTCTCTCTCTTTAAATGATACAATACACATTTTATCATCCATTTCCATAGAAAGTATTTTATGTGAGCTCAATATACAAATATAACACAAGGGCTACACACATACACTAAAGACCATTATTCATCCATATAAAAGAGGGAGAGACACACACATTGGAGACATGCTCTGCCCACACACTCATTCAGTCACTTTCTCTCTCACTCTTTCTCTTTCTCTCTTGACTCTCACCCACTCTCTCTCTCTCTGAACCTGCTCTGCCCACACACACACTCATTCAGTCACATTCTCTCTCTCTCTCTCTCTCTCTCTCTCTCTCTCTCTCTCTCTCTCTCTCTCTCTCACACACCCACTCTATCTCGCTCTCTCTCACCCACTCTCTCTCAACCTGCTCAACTGGAGTCAACTGGAAAGCGTGAATTAGAAATATTTAGTTCACACAACTACTTTATTTTTAATTTTTTTTATATCTTTTCCCCTCTCCTTTTTCCTCCGTTTTTATCCCATCCCAATGTTAGTCGTTATGCCAATTCCCAATCCCCTTCCTGGTCGCTGCGCACCTACCCCCTACGGTCTGTCTGGGAGAGTGGAGGCTATCACGTGCTTCCTCCGACACACGTCCAGCCAATCAACCGCTTCTTTTCACCTGGCAGCGCGGACTCTCACTGAGAGGGTGTAACAAGTCAAGTCAAGTCAAGTCAAGTCAAGAGTTTTAATTGTCACGGCATACAGGTATACAATGAAATGCGGCTGGTCTTGCCCGCGACGATGTGCAATACAGTGGTACAACATATAATAGAATCCAATAAAATACAGTGGTACAACATATTAATAGAATCCAATAAAACAGTGCAATAAACAGGTACATGGTGTGCCATCTCGGTATCTGTACATTAGTATTTACAGAGCATATAGGACATGCTAGGTAGCTTTAGTAGTGCAATACACTGTTCCTGATGCTATACTACTTTAAGTGGCATTTCCTCTGGCCATAAGTGTGCGTGTGTGCGGCATGAGTGTTAAAGTGGCTGCTAGTGTGTGAGCGTGCTCAGCGTGCGTGTCGTGTATGTGCTTGTGTGTGGATAGTTCAGTTTCTGTGTCTCTCAATGTTCATTGTTCAAGGCTCTGATGGCCTGGGGGAAGAAGCTTAGCCTAAGCCTCTCCGTCCTAGTAGCTGGAGTTCGCAGGCGTCTGCCTGACCTCAGCAGCTGGAACAGGCTGTTATTGGGGTGGTGGGGGTCTTTCATTATCCTGCAGGCTCTGGATTTGCACCTCTTGTTGTATAGAGCCTGCAGGGGAGGTAGCGCAATACCCGTGGTACGCTCGGCTGAGCGCACCACTCTCTGTAGGGCCTTCTTGTCCTGTGCCGTGCTGTTCCCATACCAGGCAGTGATGTTTCCGGTCAAGATGCTCTCTACAGCTCCTGAGTAGAAGGACTGGAGTATCTTCCCCGATACTCTGAACTTCCTTAACTGTCTCAGGTGGTAGAGGCGCTGCTTCGCTTTCTTTACTACTGTGTCTATGTGTGTTGACCATGTCAGGTCCTCTGAGATGTGGACCCCCAGGTACTTGAAGCTGCTCACCCTGTCCACGGTAGCCCCGTTAATCGTCAGTGGTGTGTGTGTCTCCTGCTGTCCTCTCCTATAATCCACGATCAGCTCCTTGGTTTTACCAATGTTCAGGAGCAGGCTGTTGTCCTGGCACCAATGTTCCAGTACCTCAACCTCCTCTCGGTAGGCCTTCTCGTCGTTGTCCGAGATCAGCCCCACCACCACCGTGTCGTCGGCGAACTTCACAATGGAGTTGGAGCTGAACTTGGCCGCACAGTCGTGTGTGTAGAGTGAGTACAGCAGGGGGCTTAGAACACAGCCCTGGGGGGACCCGATGCTCAGGGTGATGGTGTTGGAGGTCTGACCCCCCACCCTGACCGCCTGGGGTCTTTCACTCAGAAAGTCCAGTACCCAGGCGCTCAGGGCGGAGCTCAGGCCTAGCTCGATCAGCTTGTCCACCAGTCTGGTGGGGACTATGGTGTTGAACGCTGAGCTGTAGTCAATGAACAACAGTCTCACATAGCCCCCCTTCTGACGGTCAAGGTGGGAGAGAGTGCTGTGCAGTACCTGGGAGACCGCGTCATCAGTGGACCTGTTTGTCCTGTATGCAAATTGCATAGGGTCCATATCACTGGGGAGAGAGGCACAAATGTGGTCCTTGACCAGCCTCTCGAAACATTTCATGACCACAGAGGTGAGTGCCACCGGTCTGTAATCATTTGGACATGTTGGGGAGGGTTTCTTCGGTACAGGGATGATGGTAGACATCTTGAAGCAGGCAGGGACTACTGACTCCGCCAGGGATTGATTAAATATGGCGGTGAACACCGGGGCAAGCTGGTTTGCACAGGACTTAAGTATGCGTCCTGTTATACCATCTGGGCCTGCAGCCTTCCTGGTGTTCACCTGCATAAATGCTCTTCTCACACTGTGTTCCGACAACGAGAGAGCGCCCCCGCCCCCCCGCGGTTGCCCCCCCCCCCTCCACAACAGCCGGTGCGCCAGTGACGTCACTAGCCAGAGGGCTAGCGGCGACACTGTCTACACCGAACCGAGCGTAGAAGGAGTTGAGTTTGTCCGCTAGAGAGGCGTCGTCGCTCCCCATTGAGGGGGCGCTGACTTTGTAGTCAGTTATTGTCTTCAGTCCCCTCCACAAGCCTAACGTGTGGAAGGATCACACTACCCCCCTTAGATCATATCCGCGCTGAGCAGGCGCCCCGACCGAACTGTAGGAGTCGCTGTTTACAACGACCAGGACCCACCCACCAGCTTTCCCACCCCTAACACTGCCAATTGTGTTAGTATGAACGACCAGCCAAGCTGATAGCAATGTGGAGAGCTGGGCTCGAACCCAGCGTCTCCTGCATTGGTGGCGAGCGCCTTGCCCACTACACCACATAGCCGCCCAGTTCACACAACTACTATTCATATACGTTGTTACAACTAGCCATTCAACATAAAATGTTGAAGCAGCTTCTATGAAGTTGCTAACTGTGTCAGGCCCCTGCACGGTTGAATGGATGAACCTGTGCATTCCTGCCTAGCTCAAAACACTGCAGAGGTCCCTGTGAATTGGGGTTGGTCTGTATTTTGTTTAAACATATTATGTAAAAGAAAAAATGCTTTCATTTTGTGATGTCAATAGCGAACGAGGATAGATATTTCCCAACAGTGTGTGTGTGTGTGTGTGTGTGTGTGTGTGTGTGTGTGTGTGTGTGTGTGTGTGTGTGTGTGTGTGTGTGTGTGTGTGTGTGTGTGTGTGTGTGTGTGTGTGTGTGTGTGTGTGTGTGTGTGTGTGTGTGTGTGTGTGTGTGTGTGTGTGTGTGTGTGTGTGTGTGTGTGTGTGTGTGTGTGTGTGTGTGTGTGTGTGTGTGTGTGTGTGCAAGATTATTTGATAATGAGATGAAAGACATAGCCCTGTCCTGATTGGTTAAGGAAGAGTGATATGCTAATTAAATGAAGCGGCGGCAATCAGGGTTTAATTCTATACAACATTTGATGACAGTCACAGATGTGTAGCCTCATTATTGTTTTAACACATTGGGTGCCAGCTAGGGATGCTCGATATTGGCTTTTTTACCTATACCGATATTGTCCAACTCTTCATTTCCGATATTAACCGATACCGATATATGCAGGGTTCCCCCCCCCCCCCCCCCCCCCAAAAAACGTTATCATTTCAGGTAATTAACATTACATATCTCTTGTCGTGGAATTAACACAACATTATGCATACTTTTGACAATAAAAAAAATCAGAATGTGTTCTTACTTGCTTGCCTGGGTAAATAAAGGTTAAATAAATATAAAAAAAAAAAAAACAATACAGATAATTTCCGATATCACATTTTAATGCCAATATCGGACATTCCTAGTGCCAGCCATTAGACGGGGCCCGCTGTTGTCAGGCCAGCTTTCCATTACAAACTTTCACTGTGCGTCACGTTGTTTGTAGAGCTAAACCTATATTTAATATTATAGCTATGGATCCAATATCATTGTCAATTGACAGTAAAGATGCAAACAAGAAAAAGAAATTCCATCGATACGTTCCCGTTTTATACCGTGGTGAATATGAGTGTTATATCGGAATGATCTGGGATAATTCCTGTGAGGCTATTTATATCACTAACGTTAAATCCATTGGCGTTTCGTCCCTACACACGATACAGTTAAAAATCCAAATGCATATGATCGGTATTATGTTCCATCATGAATGCATGAAAGGGGGGGGCGGGGGGGGGGGGGTCATTTCTGATGAATTGATTGCCAATAACGCCATTCGTTATTACCACAACATACGCTGATCTGGGAGATGGCTATGAAATCCTTGCACGATCAAGCTGAAATTGACGTCAAATTGCTCTTACCTTTGGCCGGTTGGATTCCAAAAAGAATTTTCCAATTATTTGATCGCCATCTGGTAGATCATATGTCCATTTGGCCCACGCCATAACCTTATACAGCATAATGAATCCGGTGTCTTAAAAAGTATTGAGTGCCACACCCCTTCCGGCAAGTGACCCCTTCCTTGCCGTCCATTAACCCCATGTAAACGTAGTTGTAGTTTGTAGAGCTAAACCTACGGTATATTTTATAGTGCAACTATGGGTCTAAAAACGCCATTGAGTCTCAGTGAGTTGAGCTTCTGATCAACATGCAAAAACTGATTATTTTTTCATCCGTACATTTCCGTTTTATACCGTTTTGAATAGTGATGCACCGATGTGAAAATTGTGACCGATAACCGATATTAATATTGCTGTTCTGGCCGATACCGATATCTACCGATGTCGATATCTCTCTATAGAAAACACTATGTCAAATAAAGAGCTATTTTCCAAAATGCATTTTTTTTTTTTTACTTTTGTAACTTATTTTCAGAAATGACTGATATTTTGAAACTATTTAAGGCAAAAAAAAGATAAAAAAAATATGTATTTTAATTTTGTTCATATCGGCCCTATCTTGATATCGGACCGATACCAATGTGTAAAAAAAACTGCCATATCGGCCGATATTATATCGGCGGCCGATATATCGTGCATCACTATTTTTGAATATGAATATAGTTTGGTTGCTTCTGAGTAATTCCAGGGAAAAGACGCAAAAACAAAGTTTTTGTGTAATTCAATAAACACGTTGTAATTTTCCGCCAGTTTATCGGATCTTCCTGAAATCAACGCTAGATCATAATTATTATCCTTCCTCGTGCAAGCATGCAATGTGGTTTAGCAACCCAACGGCAGACAGCCATACACATAAAACACAGATAGCATCAATCACATATCAGATCAATGCAAGCTTTCATATATAGTGTCCTTACCTGGTCTCTGTAATACAAAAAAAAGAATCCAAATATCTGATCGCCATTCCAGTTATCCACAGCGATCCTGTCTCTGATGTTGTTGGGCATTGCAGTTTAACGCGCGGGCGGGGTGAGTAGTCCAAACCATCCCTACAAGCGTGTTTAGGATCCGCCCCCACGCCGCAGCTCGGTAGAGAAAAGAAACTAACCCCGTTTCTAACTGGGTGCAATAATGGCAGAAGGCGTTAGAGGGCGGTATAAGACCGTCTGCCAGCTCAGACACACTCAGAACAGTATGCACAAGGTGCCCCGCTGAATTATGAATGGCAATAGCGAATAAAAGAAATACAGTGAGAAAAACATAGATCTACGTTTCCGGCACTCAACGATCGGGCGACAGAAACGTAGTTCTACGTTTTCGGCAACCAAATGGTTAATCAGTGATTGGCACTCAACGGTTGGGCGTCATAAAAGTGTTTATCCGTGAACGGCACTGAATGTGTTAATGATTAATATTTAATACATTTAATAAATCAAATAAATGGAGTTTGTTATGCTATATTATTGAACTAGCGTTAGCCGATAACAAGCCTGCTTGAAGAGCAAAGTCACCGTTAGCTAGCTTGCTGGTGAACAATACCATCACCATGGTAACAAATAACCAACCAAAAAGATTTTCAGCATGTGCTCACAAACCCTACACTTAGATTCAGATTTATTTTCCTTTACCCTCTTTCATCTCTGGTGTGAGTGAGTGAGTGAGTGAGTGAGTGAGTGAGTGAGTGAGTGAGTGAGTGAGTGAGTGAGTGAGTGAGTGAGTGAGTGTGTGTGTGTGTGTGAGCGCGTGTCATCTTTGCATTAAAGCTGCTCTGACTCACCCAGCCAGCAAGCCTTCTCTTTGATTGACAGGTGTTCCTGCATGACCCTTTGATTGGCATGTAGATGAAGAGGTGATGGAGGAATGGAACTTAAAGGAGAGAGAGGGGAGAGAGAGAGAGACAGACACCTACACCTAGCTATGGCAGAGACAGGCTACGGCAGAGACGGGCATTCATGGCGCTGGTATACTCTGTCGCCTATACTCTGTTTATAACCGTCTACTGCTTTCACGGTCTACAACTACTTTACACTGTAATCATAACTACCTACCTGAAGCTATAGTCTACCTTTAGAACTATGTATGATAGCATGTACAATAAGGCTTTCATAAAGGTGTAGATGTTTCATAAAGGCCAGTGCAGATCCGACTGCTTTGGTCCTTGCCATAACAGTGTCTGAAGCAGGGCTCTACGCTAACCTTTTTCCCAAGGAGCACATGTGCTCCTAAATGAAACAATTTAGGAGCACACAAATAAATTTAGGAGCACACAAAAATATTTAGGAGCACACAAAAATATTTAGGAGCACAGTGAAAATATTTCAAGTAACGGATTTTTTTTTTATAAATGTATATTTGTACTGTGCGTGCATGTGCAAACGGGAACGGGGCACACATATGTGCAATAGCACATACCACCAAAGTCACTGGCCCACTGTGTGTGTGTATCTGCGTGTGCAAACGGGAATGGGACACAGACATTTGAACTATTAAGTGATTAATGCCTATTGCCTACTGTGGCAAAGTTGTAGCCAACAACTAGGCCTAATAAGAAAGGCAGGGACATTAAACAAAAAGGAGACACTGGCATTACCACCAGGGCCATCAGTAGAGGGGACTGTAAGGTGCCTTTTCGGTATACTACCTTTGCTAAAACTGTGTTATCTGTTAAAGGTGGTAACTACTGGAATAGCCTACCAGTTGTGATTAGAGACTGCCTTACATACTCCATGTTCAAGACTCATCTTAAACTGCATCTTAAGGCAAACCAGAACTGTGATAATTTTTTATCTGATTTAGTTTATGTAACTAGTTTCTTGTTTTTATTGTTGTTTTTATCATTGATTGTCACAATGCTTTTACCCTAAGCAGGCTATTTATTTATTGAAAGAGTTTAGCTGTCTCCTGGTGTAAATTAGCTCTTGCTACAACCCTGCATGTTTACATTTTGTACTTGATGTTCATTAACATGTGCTGTCCCTATCAAATAAACTATCAAATCAAACTACTGCTACAAAAGTAACAGTCACTTAACTTTAGCTTTTGCCCCTTTTATGCATACAATGCCTATGTTTTGGCTAGTGTTGCTCTTCTAGAAAAATAATCCTTTCAGGGTTGCCTATTGAAATACTGTACACCTCCAGTACAGAAACATTGTTTATGAGTTTGCGTGTCAGGTAGACCATTGATTGACGGTCGATTACAGCCAACACAACGACATACGCTACTGCATCAACGTTATGATTAACAAAGCAAGGCATTCGTTTTGTTGCATTAACGTTATATTACTATTGCTATCGATAAATCTGTGTTCTAAAATCTATTGCTATTGGTAAGACTAGAATAAGTTAATTTAATGTTACTTGTGTCTCGGGAAAGTCTCGCATAGCACAATGGCGGACTTTCAGGAAGTAAACAAGCAAATGAGAGCTTCCGATTGGTCATTTCCTTTCTTTCCCTTGAAACCAGTCACGTCACTCTACTGTAATTGGACTTGAGTGCAATGTGGGACTTGTAGTTTTTTAACTATTTATCAGCCAAGGAAAAAAAAAAAACACGACTGAGGCTGTAATCTTCACTCGCACACCGTGCAAGTAATTGATTTTTCCGGTTCACACACACATATTTCTAGGGGCATATGCGAGCAATATGGTCGCACTCTAGAGCCCTGGTCTGAAGACCTTTCCAGAACCGGGTCAAGGCAGAAAGTCTCCTCCTATCGATGTATTCCCACAGCATTCAGACACTCTTAAGAAATATTTCTTGAATGAAGGAATGGTTATTGTAATTTGTGGCATACACATTGAACATTTTCCAATTTCAGAGTACATATTGCCTTGAATCAATACATATCACCCTGCTCAATCAGAAAAAATTAATTCCCACAGAAAAAGGGTAGGTTTTTATCTAATAATATGGCCGCTCTCCTTGCTTTTGAGTTAAAGGAAGATGCATACTGTACACATGTCCTAATCATTCCCTTTTAGCTTTTGGTGTTCAGTTTTAGTAAGATCGTTTTCTTGTATCAGCCTTTTTTAATCGGCTGGCCAATAAAGTCCTTTATCTAAGAGGAGCCAAAGTTGCAAAACGCACTGTGTAGTTGGTCAGAAGAACCAGAGTTCACTACTCACTGTAACATTCGTTTCTCTGTATCCCTCATCTCTCCCCCCGCGCTCATATTAGATTAGATTAAAATGTCATTATACAGCACAAGTACAGTACAACAGAAATAAGTCTGGCATCCAACCAGAGTGCAAATGTAACAGTGAAGAGCAATAGTAATTAGTGCTGTCAGGCTATTACATTTTTTTATCTAATTAATTACGGGATTTGTAATTAATTAATTAATTAATCTAATTAATCACATTTGAATCGCATAACCATTTTAGACCTGATATTCTATATTCTATAATCATATTTCAAATGGCATGTGTCCGGATGGCAGAATTCAGTACTGTATCTACAAAACCTTCTGTTTAATCATCTTCCATTTATTCATTTGCTTAGATTTTTCAGGTCTGGTAATTTTAGCATGGTGTTATTCACAGTCAAAGATACAAAAAAATGTATTGATATTCTCATTTGGTTCATTACAATTTACTCAAGCCTAGTAACAGACACAGTATTTCTGACACTGGGAATACATTCCCTGAGATCCATAGATGTCCCTAGAATCAGATACCAAGAACATGCAAATGGACATATTAAAAAAAAAGTCTGTAAATGTGTATTCTACGTGCTTATGGAATGAATGAGATTAAAAAATATTTTAAAAAAAAATGTTAATTTTCATAACGCGATAACTTGCTGTGTAATTAAGTAATCTAATTAACGCGATAAACTGACAGCCCTAATAGTAATACTACTGAGTAATAGTGTTAATCAGATGCATGTACACAGTGGTAGTATTAATATGTACAGTGATACAGGTATAAAGACACTATGGTAGTAAGTCATACTGGCCAGCGGTATAACTAGGAGTAGGTAAGGGATATGTACAGATATAGTATCTACAGATATGTAAGATGATTATATGCAGGTATATACAGACAGAGGTGGATAAATGTATATATGGTAAGTATAAATGAATATATACAGTATATTGGTGGTATATACAGCATTATTGTACATGCTATCACACAGTTATATAGGTTATATGCAGGTGTATAAAGGGGTATATAGAAAGGATTATATACAGGTATATACACACGCACCCACACACATCCTAAATACAGCTGTCTGTAGATTTAACAATATCATACTTTTTTTTTCAACATACCGACACAATGATGGAGGACTGACGACTTAACATTAGCAGCCCACTAAACTCTTGACGACCAGACCAAAGAAAATCTGCTTTTGAGGTTTACGCTATCGGTCTGAATTGAGCACAACAGGTGGTCAATTGAAACAGAACATGATTTCCACTGCTGCAATGGCTTTCAGATGAAGACGGAAACTAAAAACATCATTCCAGTGTTTCCCCTCTTTAATCCTCTCTCCCGCTGTGCTCCGTTGTCATGTCTCTCGTAGATGATTCATAACGTATTTAAGAGTGATTCATTCACATTGGTAATGTCTGCACCAGTCATCTGGACTCAGTTGACTTGCCATTGCATTGTGTGGTCTGTTGCACGTTCCTGTTCAATGCGGGACGACAGTGGCTCAGGAGGTAGAACCATAATCGGAAGGTTCCCCATTTGATTCTGGCTTCTCCCGGCAGCAAGTCAAAGTGTCCTTGAGCAAGACACTTACTAACCCCTAACTGCTCCCAATGAGCAGGTTGGCACCTTGCATGGTTGCCTCTGCCGTTGGTGTGTGAGTGAAGGAGTGAATGTGAGGCATAGTTGCACAGCGATTTGGATGAAAGCGCTATATAAATGCAGTCCATATAAATACAATCCAATGTGAGGGCCAATATATAACAAAGTATGCAAGGAACATTGATCTGTTAAATCAATAGTGATTGAATAAATGCACAAAGTAGGCCAATACCATAAATAAACTATGGAAGCTGATGGTTCCACACAGAAACGGGGCAGACTGTACCACAAATGACTAGTCCTAAGTTCAGATCTTCAGTAGGATGTTGTGTATAGTGAAGGAAAACAGAAACATGTATAGAAGTATTATGTAAAAGTAACTAAGGAAAGTGAAAGTAACTCAAATGAATTCTGGGGGAAGATTCAAGAGGAAGATGAATTGAAGAGAATGTGATGAAGGATTGAACAGCAGTTTAATATCTTCATGCAGTCAGAGCTCCGCGCCTTCAGGGAACCTCATGCTCTTTTATTGTTCAAATATTCCATGTTGTACAAAGTATTCTGTTAAACATTTGTTCATTCATAGGCAGCTTTGTGTTAAAAATTCACATTTACCGCAACTGAATATTGGCCCCAAATATCCCTCCTTGGACTCTCACTGAGAGGGTGTAACGTGTGGAAGGATCACACTACCCCCCTTAGATCCTATCCGTGCTGAGCAGGCGCCCCGACCGAACTGTAGGAGTCGCTGTTTACAACGACCCGGACCCACCCCGCCAGCTTTCCCACCCTCTAATACTGCCAATTGTATTAGTGTGAAAGGCCAGCCAAGCTGGTGACAACACCGGAGCTGGATTCGAACAGGCGAATCCAGCGTCTCCGGCGTTGGTGACTAACGCAATCTCCGCTACGCCACCTGAACGCCTAGTTTTTAACTTTTTTTAAATAATCACTCTTTTTCGTAAGTCCATTTATGTTAAATTGTGTAAATTCCACTACTTGGCCATGTACTTTAAGAAAATCGTTGTTGCCAGGGTGTCTGCCTTTAACTCATTCGGGCCAAACCCGAGATAAGTCGGGTTAACTCGCCATGCGCTGGGCGCCAGACCCGAGATTTCTCGGGTTTTGGTCGTCATTTATTTTATTCGATATTTCCCTTCATAATTCATCCATCCAGCCTGATGTTATCATTGGGAATGGGTCTGAGATCGCAAACGTCCAATTCCGCCACCTAACGCCTTGCGGCCACTATTGCACTCCATTTGAAACGATGTGGCTTGTTGTCTGGGCCGAGCTGCGGCGTGCGGGCGGGGTCTAAATACTCCGGCAAGACAAGCGGTTATAACTGATGCATCGACGAGGGTCACCCCCCCCCCCCCCGTTCCTGTTCAATGCTGGATTACGTTTGGAAACACGATCGTGATCAGTATTTGGAATGGCGATCAGATAATTGGATTATTCTTTTTGCAGTACATCATAGACAAGGTAAGGACTATATGTTATCAATCTTGCGTTGATCCGATAATTCTTTCCCCGCGAACGGAGCGTGTGTCTGTATTATGTACTGTGTAGCGTATTCCGTTGGTGGCGATCGAAGCATAGAAAAACGACTTCCCCCCCACCCTTTCATGCATGCATGATGAAACATAATACCGATAATCTAGCGTTGATTTCAGATTGATTATTGATCCAGGCGAGGAATGGCACGATTTATAATGAAATGCAGTAAAACGCTGTTTGGCTGTGTTTCCTGGGATTACACAGAATCACTCTAAAACTATACTCATATTCACCACGGTATAAAACGGAAATGTATGGATGAAAAAAGTTGACCAGAAGAAACTCAATGACAATCGACTATGTTATTAGATCCATAGCTATAATATTTAATATAGTTTTAGCACTGCAAACACCGGCATTTATCCCCATTGAACAAAGCGCTGGCGCACACGGCCATATACGCCCACAGCGACCTCTGGCGTTCAATGAGTTAAAAGTGATGCAGAGCTTACTCTGTTTCTGCTGGACATGTCAGCTCACTCTTTAAAAGTGATGCAGAGCTTACTCTGTTTCTGCTGGACATGTCAGCTCACTCTTTAAAAGTGATGCAGAGCTTACTCTGTTTCTGCTGGACATGTCAGCTCACTCTTTAAAAGTGATGCAGAGCATACTCTGTTTCTGCTGGACATGTCATCTCACTTTAAAAGTGATGCAGAGCTTACTCTGTTTCTGCTGGACATGCCAGCTCACTCTTTAAAAGTGATGCAGAGCTTACTCTGTTTCTGCTGGACATGTCAGCTCACTCTTTAAAGGAAAACTCCAACATTTTGGGAAATTAGCTTATTTGCCATCTACCCTGGAGTTAGACAAGAAGATGCATACCTTTTTCTTCTCTGTGCATGCAGTAGGAGTAGGAAGACGTTTGGAACTAGGCTAATGGAGGAACCTACTTCCAGTGACTGACGCTAAGCTAGGCTAACGGTACGTGTCTTCCTACTCCTACTGCATGCACAGAGAAGAAAAAGGGTATGTATCTTCTTGTCTAACTCCAGGGTAGATGCCAAATAAGCTAATTTCCCAAAATGTTGGAGTTTTCCTTTAAAAGTACAAATAATTAACTTCTGCTGCGCAATGTACAGCGCAGTTAAATTACGTACGTCATTTGCGAGGAATTATGGTAATCTCTATGAGCTGAGTGAGTGAAGAATTTACACCACTTGTCGGCTGTGGCACGTGGTTTGTGACAGAAAGGTGTCTTTTCTTTTAAATATGTTTAGTTGATATGAGGGACCTGGAGGATAAGCCAGTGTTTGGAGTCAGTATTGTAACAATTCAATTCAAGTGGAACATGTTGGTGTTTGTTTGTTGAGGAGAACTTGTAAGTAACCCCCCTGGCTGCTGTCATTGCTAACAGCTAGATATGTGCGAGTTGCAGCAGGCTAACGTTAATAATTCAGAGAGAGAGAGAGAGAGAGAGAGAGAGAGAGAGAGAGAGAGAGAGAGAGAGAGACTAGTAATCATGACAAGATGTGTGTGTCAGTTATGCAGATGACTGTGTACTCTGATGCATCAATGCACAAGAGTGTGTGTGTGTGCAGCCATCCATGTCCAGTGAAATTGAGAGCTCATGCTCACTATAGTGTGTTGTCATTTTAATTAGGACAGCCGTAAAAGGCTGAACAGACTTCCGCTGGGACTGGGTCGGGGGACTTTCAAACGGTACATCTGGGAGAAAGTAAACAAAACAAAAAAGAGTCACTACCACCACAATATGTCTGCGTGTGAGAAACACTCAGGGCACAAGAGCTGCTTTTGAAGCCACTCTCTGCCAGGGAGGATGAGACATGAATAATTCACATCGTCTTTCTCTCCCCTACCCTCCCTCTGTCCCTTATACTCCTCTCTGTCCCACTTCACCCCCCCCCAAACTCTCTTTCTACACCCCCACCCTGCCTCTCTCCCCACCCCACTTTTCCTCCCTCTCACTCACTCACCTACTATATTCCTCTCGCTCTCCATCTCTCTCTCTCCATCTCTCTCTCCATCTCTCTCTCTCTCTCTCTCTCTCTCCAGACCATACCTCGGTGGGAGGTCTAGGGGATAGTTTCTATGAATACCTGCTGAAGGCCTGGCTGATGTCAGACAAGACCGACACGGAGGCCCGCAAGACATACGACGACGCCATCGAGGTACGAGACGGTAGTTCTTCACACACACACACACACCACATGTTACACCTCTTTTAACACAATGACCAATGGGCACATTCATGAGACCGTTCAGTTAGAGAGGAGACGTAGAACAGTAAAAGTGACATTCAGTGTTTATCACATTGTGGGCTTTAACACAATGGCCGCCAACAATGAGTTTACTTGTTATTGGCCGCCAATCGAATAGCGCCAATAGCTACGACGGTCATTTCATGTATGGACGAGGAGACATAATAGTGATAATCTAGCATTGATTTCAGGATGATTAGATAATCAGCAGAATAATTACAACGTGATGACTGGATTACAGTCAAATGCATTTTTCTCGCCTTTTCCTGGAATTACTGAAAAACACCCAAACCATACTCTATTCAAAACGGTATAAAACGGAAATGTACGAATGAAAAAACAATCTGTCTCTGCAATGTTGACTAGAAGCAGCTCACTGAGACCTGACGGCGTTATTAGACCCATAGATATAATATAAGATATATTTTAACCACTCCGCAAATGCCATAGTCTAAAACGATATCCATTGAATAAAGACCTGGCAATGAATGGGGTATTAGCGCCCCCTGCTGTGGCGGTCAATGTGTTAAGGAGCAACAGTATAATACCAAAATGCTGACGGTTGTAATTGTTTGCTAAATTATCCATCGACCTCAGAATGCTGCCTATCTATCTTGGCATTCCATAATACAGCTGTTATGTCTCATGCTGATGTACAGGATAGTGCTGTAATCCATAGTTTGAATGAATACTATAGCAGTGACACATATTGGACATTGACACAATTGTCATCATTTTGTCTCTGTACACCACCACAATGAGACTTGGAATGAAACAAATGAAATTAAACAACCAAGATGTGCTTTAAGTGCAGACTTTCAGCTTTAATTTGAGGGTATCCAAATGGATTTACATCCAAATCAGGTACACATTGTAGGAATTACAACAGTTTCTGCATATCCACCCCCCTTTTTAAGGGACAAAAAGTAATTGGCTGCTCAGCTGTTCCTTGGCCAGGTGTGTTATTCCCTCATTATTTCAGTTAATCCTATTAAGTTCACTGTGTCTGCATTCTTGGTGTAGGGCCTACATAATAGCTCAGAGTTCTCCAGACTGTGACCCAGTTGTGGATCCCCCATCCCTCCTGACGGTAATTCTACCTGTCTCCCATCACCTCAACAAGCTTCCTGTGTACTGGTATCATTATGACCTCAAGACAGCAGAAACTGCAGTATGAGGCACTGTGTTGAGCGCTACATCACCAAGAGTTCCTTTAATGTTTTTTTTAATACCTGGAAGCAGATGTTTCCTGTCTATGTCTAGTAAGGATGTAGCTTGATTGGTCATGGAGAGAGGGAGGGAGAGATGGAGGGAGCAAGGGAGGGAGGGAGGGACCGAGCCAGGGAGGGAGTGAAGCAGGGAGCAAGGGAGGGAGTGAGGCAGGGTGGGAGGGAGGCAGGGTGGGAGGGTGGGAGGGAGTGAAGCAGGGAGCAAGGGAGGGAGTGAGGCAGGGTGGGAGGGAGGGAGTGAGTGAGGCAGGGAGGGAGTGAGGCAGGGTGGGAGGGAGGGAGTGAGTGAGGCAGGGAGGGAGGGAGTGAGGCAGGGTGGGAGGGAGGGAGTGAGTGAGGCAGGGAGGGAGTGAGGCAGGGTGGGAGGGAGGGAGTGAGTGAGGCAGGGAGGGAGGGAGTGAGGCAGGGTGGGAGTAAGGCAGGGTGGGAGGGAGTGAGGCAGGGAGGGAGTAAAGCAGGGTGGGAGGGAGTGAGGCAGGGAGGGAGTGAGGCAGGGAGGGAGTGAGGCAGGGAGGGAGTGAGGCAGGGAGGGAGTGAGGCAGGGAGGGAGTGAGGCAGGGAGGGAGTGAGGCAGGGAGAGAGTGAGGCAGGGAGGGAGTAAGGCAGGGTGGGAGGGAGTGAGGCAGGGAGGGAGTAAAGCAGGGAGGGAGTGAGGCAGGGAGGGAGTGAGGCAGGGAGGGAGTGAGGCAGGGAGGGAGGGAGTGAGTGAGGCAGGGAGGGAGTGAGCGAGGCAGGGAGGGAGTGAGGCAGGGTGGGAGGGAGTGAGGCAGGGAGGGAGTGAGGCAGGGAGGGAGTAAGGCAGGGAGGGAGGGAGTGAGGCAGGGAGGGAGGGAGTGAGGCAGGGAGGGAGTGAGGCAGGGAGGGAGTAAGGCAGGGTGGGAGGGAGCGAGTGAGGCAGGGAGGGAGTAAGGCAGGGAGGGAGTAAAGCAGGGTGGGAGGGAGTGAGGCAGGGAGGGAGTAAGGCAGGGTGGGAGGGAGGGAGTGAGCAGGGAGGGAGGGAGGGAGGATGACAGCTGCCGCAGAGCTGGAGGTGGAGACACCCTGGGAAGTGGAGAGATGTGATGGTAAACTGAGTGGATTTGTTTTGTTTTGTGCCCAACCCATACCATTGATATTGAAATCATGATTATTAAACACATGGTTCGCACAAGGTCCTTGAAGTGCTTAATGCTTGAAAGACAAGGCCTGGAATGCCTTGAAAACAGCAACTTTTTTAACAATGTGCTTAAAAATTCCTTAAAATTCACATCAACCATTCGCATTGAAAGTTTTGTTCATCCATGATAAGATTGTTCTGAATCAATATTTAAATAAAATGTAACTAATTGTCGGAAATTGGTTTTAAGCCATAAATATTGTATCCGATTTTTTTCTATAAAAAACAGCATTTAAAAGTGAATTGTATCCTTTTAAATGCCCTTTTAAAATGAAAAATAGTGCTTAGGAAAGTACTTGAAAATCCTTTAATTTCATTTTGCAATGTCTGTGGGAACCCTGTAAACATGATTACTCACGGTGGTGTAGTGGTTAACACTGTCGCCTCACAGCAAGAAGGTCCAGGGTTCGATTCCCGCTTGGGGACCAGGTTTCCATGATGCCAGTTACCCAGGTGGGGTATCTCCCAGGCCTTTCTGTGTGGAGTTTGCATGTTCTCCCCGTGCTCGCAAGGGTTTCCCCCCCGATAAGATAAAACCCAATGGAAAAACATGCACAACAATAGATCGCTAACGCTGTGGTGTCCTTGACGAAGACGGACAGGAGCACTTGGATTGGTCCCCTGGCGCGGCTCACGTTGACGCCTGTCTGCTCCCGGCTGCCCTTGGGGGGGAAGGACGACGGGATGGGTTAATCGCAGATACGAATCGCATGCATGCATCGCATGCGTGCCGATTGATGACCTCTGAGCAGGTCCTAAATTATTATTATTATTATTATTATTTTATTGATTTGAAAACATCATATAACAACTACTCAATTAGTTTTACCTTTGTTCTCGACCAAAGGCTGCCTTTCTGTCATCTTCTGCAAGTTACCAAAGACGTTTAAAAATAACTGGAGAAATGTGCTGTGGCTCCTCCCTCCTCCCTCTCAACACGAGCTAAAACTACTGTTTGGGCTTGAGAGGGGAGGGCAGAGTGCACCACGGTGAAGGAAGCATGCGCTGCATTTACAATAACACAATAATCGTTTTATCTTGTTTTCATGATCGCGGGAAGCCAAAATCGCTATTGAAATTGAAACTGCATTAACCTCTTAAACCCTAGCCATATTTTCAGAAAATTCACCTAAAAATACATACCTAAATAAATGGAAGATTGCTCCACTTCTACAAGGGCCATTGGTATCTAGGGGCATCTATGGATCTCAGGGAATGTATTCCCAGTGTCAGAAATATTGAGTGTTACAAGGCTTGAGTAAATTGTAGTGGTGGGACTCGATTCAAAAATGTAATCGAATGAATTCGAGACTTTATAGTTAATTAATAGAAATTAATCGCATTTTAAACGCATATCAATATTTAATGCGAAAAGCTAAAATGTTCAACTCAAATGGATTTTGGTATACGAGTGAATCAATGAATATACATTATACGTTTAAGCAGCAAAATCGTGTTTATTAGCTACTACACAGACCAACAGTCAGATCAATGCAATTTTTTACAAAGTGCAGCAATTTTAGGAATAATATATATATATATAGCGCTAAGGACCTTTTCTCTTTTGAAAGGTAACATTCCGAAGTTTCTTACACAATAAAGAAAAATCACTGAGTGCTAATGAAATAGAGTAACAGAGGTTTGAACTAGGGCTGACCTTAATTTGTTTGGCATTCGAAGCTTCGGCGCAGAGATTCGATTTTAATTCAAAGCTTCGAGATAAATAAATAAATTCGTATTTTTTTTTGTTCTGGGACTTGTACAGCACGTTGGTCAACTTTGTTGTTTTTAAATGTGCTCTATAAATAAAGTGGATTGGATTAATTAATTAAATTAATAATGAGTCGGGAGCTGAGCTGCCTGGGCACCTGCTCTCCGTTACACAGCCAACAACATTACATTACATAATTATATTGCAACCTTCGTCTATAAAGCAAACAATTATATAAATATTTATATGTAGTTAATAGAGACAAAGGCAGAATTCGACTTAATATTTTATTAGGACATGATGTTTTTATATGGGTCGGGACACTATAAAAAATACTTGTCAGTGCTGTAAACTTTAAACCTTTTAAAATCTTACACAAACGAAACACTTTGCTTTCATGAAATATTGTAAGCAGAGGCTTTATAAAAGCAGCACAATGAACACAAATCTGTCAGTGCCGAGTCCGACCTCATCTTAAATAACAAACGGCATCCATGATTTTTCAGGTAAAAAAATTATAAATTAAAAATAGATCTTTTTTTTCTTCTTTTTTTTCGAATTTTATTTTCCCATTCGAATCCCATGCCCATCGAACGAAGCTTCAGAGTATTTAAGACAGCCCTAGTTTGAACACACTGAAGTAAAAGTTGTGTACTCACATTTCTGTTTAGTGGTTGCCAGATGCCTGTTTTTAAGTTCCAGCTGAACGGTAGGAGCTGGAAAACATAACGGCTCCATAGCCTGAAGTCTTATCTACAGTACAGGTCCAAAGTTTATAAAAATCCCATGGAAAATTTGTATTTCACAAAGGTTTTTGTAATGTGTGTACCGCAATAATGATTATCCAAAATGGCCGTCCACTGCCTTTATTTAGCCTCTCGAGTCAAAACAAAGGACTTCCTCGTCCGAATGGCTTGTCAAATGACGCTTGCCAGATGTTTAGTCTTCTAACTCGAGACCCGAGGCACGCAATAGGTTGAGTGGGGTGATGATCGAAGGGCGGTAAATTCTACTTTCCAACAATGTATCGGTTGATCGGCGAAAATGCAGCCCGGAGCCGACAGACGAGAGCAAAGTGCCGCGACGTGCGAAAAAATGCGTAATATTTGTTTACGTGAAATGTTTTATGAAGTTAATTACGTAAGAAAAATGAATGCGATAAAGTCCCAGCCCTAGTAAATTGTAATGAACCAAATGAGAATATATATATATATATATATATATATATATATATTTTATCTTTGACGGTGAATAACACAATGCTAACATTGACCAAAAGCAGAAAGATGCCACTGAGCTCATTCAGCACCTTCTTGAGATCAAGTGTACAAAATCTCAGCAAATTAATAAATGGCAGATGATTTACAAGGGGTTTTGTAGATACAGTAGTGAATTTTGCCATCCGGACACATGCAATTTGAAATATGAATATGGGTTTTTGCTGCCCTCTATCGGGCGCCTGGTGGTACTAAATCCAGATTTAACTCTGCCATTGGAAAGAGGAAATCTGTGCTGATTGACGTATCACTTCGCCATAATAAGGACATTTATATTCTATAATGTTCTTTTCTATTCTATCCATATTTCATATTGCATGTGTCCGGATGGCAAAATGATGTACTGTATCTACAAAAAAACCTGTAAATGATCTGCCCTTTGTTCATTTTGCTTAGCTTTTTAGTACACTTGATCTCAAGACGGTGCTGAATGAGCTCATTGGCATCTTTGTGCTTTTGGTCCATGTTAGCACAGTGGCGTTGCGCAATATGTCGGGGCCCCCCCGCAGGTCAGACCATGGGGCCCCGCCCACTCCCCTAAATCAATAATAAAGTGAGAAAATGTTGCCCGCTCCGCGCGAGGTCCATCCCATAATAGCCTACCCTAATGTCCAGCTCACCCTCCGCCTATGGATAGACATCGCAGCCATTTAAACCATGTACTAAAAAATTTACGGATTCGATTCCAGTTCCAATGTAACCTGTAGGCTACTCGTACTGGTTATGGCGAATAAAACGTTATATTCTTCTCACCTGTCTCGGCGGCTGTAGCGTGGCTGGGGGCCTGGCTGGGCTGTCTGTCTGCCTGGACTCGACGCGTAGCTGACCGGGGCTGCGGTGGACGCGGCCGGCCTGGGTGGGGAGCTTACTGCCGATGCATCTTCAGTAACGTTAGAGTCAGTCTACCTTTGCTGCCTGCTGGAACAATGATGTTCTTTTTTGTAGCTTTGCCGTCTCCTGTTCGGCTTTCGCTCTCATCTTGTTTTTCTGAGCACCGCGTCGATATTTGCGCTTCATTTTTACCGGCGCTTTCCGCTGTGTTTTGAACGCTGCCCAGCCTGCCAATGAACATTAGTTATCAGCCTAGCCCTATCGCAGGTGAGCAAATAATTACAACGTAGCAGGGAGGGGGGGGGGGGCCCGCCCTCTGCGCGAGATGCATCCAGCTGCAGCCCCGCAGAACCATACTGGGCTCCTCACACTGCACCGTGTTCCCGTGCGTTACGAAATCTAAGAGGATAGTCTACAGTGGGGGCGGGCCTCCGCTACGCCACTGTGTTAGCATGGTGTTATTCACCATCAAAGATGTAAAAACATGCAAATGGACCTGTGGAGCAATCTTCCATTTACTTGGTTATGTACAGGGCCGCCTGGGAGAAATGCGAGGCCCTGTGTGAGATTTAAACCCCCCCCCCCCCCCCCCCCCCCAAAAGGTTAAAAGAAAATATATATATATATATATATATATAATTTTTTATTTTATTTTTTCATACAGTCAACATATTCTTAAATAATAGCGCTGCCCGAGGCTGGGCATGATACAGTCAACATATAGCAAGAGAGAGAGCGAGAGAGAGCTCCCGTTCTACAGTCAATATACAGTGTACAGAGAGAGAGAGAGAGAGACACATTGGAAAGAAATTGAAATGCTATTTGGCCCTAAACAGAGAGTACACAGTGGCAGAATACCTGAGCACTGTGACTGAAGATCCTTGACTAGGTACAGACTCAGCGAGCACAGCCTAGCCATCGAGAAAGGCCGCCATAGGCAGACTGTGTGTGTTAGAAAGAGAGAGAGAGAGAGAGAGCGAGCATGTGTGTTTGTCGTATGTGTGTGTGTTAGAGAGAGAGCATGTATGAGAGAGATAAGCAAAGATATTCAACTTTTAATGGAAGAACAAAACAGAAGGAAAAGATAACTTCACAAAGGCAACATGAATATACATAGATCCAAAAGGACAAAGATCAACACTTAAATCCAAAGAGAAGAGGGTCTATACCAGAGAAAACAAAGCAGCAAGGAGCCAATGGCCGACATCAGCTAAATAGGCTAGCCAGGTACTGACACCAGGCCACACACAGCTTTGGCCAACGGCCCAACGCTACCCAAGCTACACAAACGACCAAGACAATTCACACACAGCACATGTCGTATCTCCAAATGTTGTGAAGTAACATATGTTTTGCCTGGAAAAAAACATCGTTATTAACAAAACATTCGGGAGGGGAAGGAAGGAAGAGTGGGGTATGGGGTAATGTCATTACATTTTCATTCATCTTACCTGCACCAAGGAACGCAGGGCGAAAGGCCGCAACACAGGTCTCCACGTTGACGAAAGGCCTCTCGCTGGCGGGACAAAAAGAAGCTATGGCCGGAGCCTTGTCATGGTGCAGGCCCGACTACATCTTCTGTCAAAGATGATGTCGTAGTCAGAGTGCCAGAACCCCCTGCTATTCTCACGGCTAATGTCAATGGTCGTAGCACAAGCTAACAGCTAACTCTAGGCTAACTGATAGCATCAAACTAACGTGCGCAGCCGGCAGCTAACGTCGTAGCTAAACAGCTAACTGGCTAACAGTTAGCTCAACCCGGCTATCGCTAACCATTAGCTAACGCAGAAGCAAGCTATGCGGCTACCACTGAAAAACTGTACAACATGAGAAAAGCAATACAGGTGCTGACACCAGGCCACACACCGTTAGCTACTAGTACTACAACAGCTAGTCGGCCAGTTTGGCTCCAGAGAGAGAGAGATCCACGGCGGGAATAGAATAGAGTGCATTAAAAACTCACCAAACGTCCAAGAGGATGGAGACAACCGCGTGGAGTTGACGAAGTTCATCTGCCGAAAGACCATCCTCTTCATCTTGGCTGCACGCGCTGTCTCTAGGTTAGCTAACGCTAACTAGCTACTAGCCGACATCATCATGGCTATATCCCGACTGAACCACACTTAATATTATAACGTAGCTAAAGCTAACTAGCTGTCCCTGTATTTAGCCGGGATGGCTAGCCTGACTGAACTGTCTAACATGCAACAACTTTCATCTTCAGTCCATCTGCCGAACGATGTCCTTTTCATCTTGGCTGGCATAAGCTCCAATGCTGCACGCGCGAAATAGTCAGACGCTAGTGATGGGTCGGTCATGAGCGACTCGTTCATAAGAGCCGATTTATTGCCGTGAGCGTGAGTCGAATCGCTCACGTCTGGCAATGAGTCACCCCCCCCCCCCCCCCCCCCCCCGGCACACACACAATGAACTCAACAGATGCTCCTGGCTGTAACCCCTCCCCTCAGTGAAACCAATTCTGCTGCCTGCAGAGCCTCAGAGCCAGGAACGTGTCTAATGTGAAATATATAAGCATATAAGCAAAACTAGATTTTAGGTCTGTGATGAAAAAGGGCCTCGCGGGAAGGGGGGCCTCGCAAAAAAATAAAATAAAAAATAAATAATTTTTTTTTTTTTTTTTGTTTTTTTTTGTGCGAGGCCCCCCTTCCCGCGAGGCCCTGTGCGACCGCACTGCTCGCACACCCCCTGAGGCGGCCCTGGTTATGTACTTTTAGGCGAATTTTGGGAAAATATGGCTAGGGCTTAACAGGTTAATCGCCCAGCCCTAACCCATGCGCGCGCGCACACACACACACACACACACACACACACACACACACGCTCTCACCTACATTTAGGTGTACACATGCACACACTTCATTCTCACTTGATTACATACACACTAGGGATGGGCTGTTCCCCCAGCTGTTAACAGACTGTTACCTACCTGTACCCACCATGCCGCTCAGCGGTGTAACAGTTAATAGGGTCCCCTCTCGATAGACTACATAGTGTAGTTGCCGGTAAAAACAAGGGGAAATATATTTTTTCCCATTAACAAATAGATAATTTTATAATTTAACGACATTGAAAATGCCCATCCCTAACACACACATACAGTACAAAATGCACTTTCATCAACTCCCCCTCCAGGCCATCGAGCGCCACCTGATCCGTAAGTCCAACGGCGGCCTGACCTTCATTGGAGAGTGGAAGAACGGCCACCTGGAGCGCAAGATGGGTCACCTGACCTGCTTCGCCGGAGGGATGTTCGCGCTGGGCGCCGACGGCTCGCCAGACGACAAGGCCGGACACTTCCTCCAGCTGGGGGCAGAGATCGCACACACCTGCCACGAGTCATACGACCGGACAGGTAGGAGACGCACACACACACACACACACACACTACAGGTAGGAGACACACACACACACACACACTACAGGTAGGAGACACACACACACACACACACACACACACTACAGGTAGGAGACACACACACACACACACACTACAGGTAGGAGACACACACATACACTACAGGTAGGAGACACACACACACACACACACACACTACAGGTAGGAGACAAACACACACACACACACACACACACACACACACACACACACACACACACACACTACAGGTAGGAGACACACACACACACACACACACACACACTACAGGTAGGAGACACACACACACACACACACACTACAGGTAGGAGACACACACATACACTACAGGTAGGAGACACACACACACACACACACACACTACAGGTAGGAGACAAACACACACACACACACACACACACACACACACACACACTACAGGTAGGAGACACACACACACACACACACACACACACTACAGGTAGGAGACACACACACACACACACACTACAGGTAGGAGACACACACATACACTACAGGTAGGAGACACACACACACTACAGGTAGGAGACACACACACACACACACACTACAGGTAGGAGACACACACACACACACACACACTACAGGTAGGAGACACACACACACACACACACTACAGGTAGGAGACACACACACACTACAGGTAGGAGACACACACACACACTACAGGTAGGAGACACACACACACACACTACAGGTAGGAGACACACACACACTACAGGTAGGAGACACACACACACACTACAGGTAGGAGACACACACTCACTACAGGTAGGAGACACACACACACTACAGGTAGGAGACACACACACACACTACAGGTAGGAGACACACACACACACTACAGGTAGGAGACACACACACACACACTACAGGTAGGAGACACACACACACACTACAGGTAGGAGACACACACACACTACAGGTAGGAGACACACACACACTACAGGTAGGAGACACACACACTACAGGTAGGAGACACACACACACTACAGGTAGGAGACGCACACACACACACTACAGGTAGGAGACGCACACACACACACTACAGGTAGAAGACACACACACACACTACAGGTAGGAGACGCACACACACTACAGGTAGGAGACGCACACACTACAGGTAGGAGACACACACACACTACAGGTAGGAGACGCACACACACTACAGGTAGGAGACACACACACACACTACAGGTAGGAGACGCACACACACACACACACTACAGGTAGGAGACACACACACACACTACAGGTAGGAGACGCACACACACACACACACTACAGGTAGGAGACACACACACACTACAGGTAGGAGACAGCACACAACACACACACACTACAGGTAGGAGACGCACACACACTACAGGTAGGAGACACACACACACTACAGGTAGGAGACGCACACACACTACAGGTAGGAGACACACACACACTACAGGTAGGAGACACACACACACACTACAGGTAGGAGACACACACACACTACAGGTAGGAGACACACACACACTACAGGTAGGAGACACACACACACTACAGGTAGGAGACACACACACACTACAGGTAGGAGACACACACACACTACAGGTAGGAGACACACACACACTACAGGTAGGAGACACACACACACACTACAGGTAGGAGACGCACACACACACACAATACAGGTAGGAGACGCACACACACACACTACAGGTAGAGACGCACACACACTACAGGTAGGAGACACACACACACTACAGGTAGGAGACACACACACACTACAGGTAGGAGACGCACACACACACACTACAGGTAGGAGACACACACACACTACAGGTAGGAGACGCACACACACACACTACAGGTAGGAGACACACACACACTACAGGTAGGAGACACACACACACTACAGGTAGGAGACACACACACACACTACAGGTAGGAGACGCACACAACACACACACTACAGGTAGGAGACACACACACACTACAGGTAGGAGACACACACACACTACAGGTAGGAGACACACACACACACTACAGGTAGGAGACGCACACACACACACAATACAGGTAGGAGACGCACACACACACACTACAGGTAGGAGACGCACACACACACACATACAGGTAGGAGACGCACACACACTACAGGTAGGAGACACACACACACTACAGGTAGGAGACACACGACACACACTACAGGTAGGAGACACACACACACACTACAGGTAGGAGACACACACACACTACAGGTAGGAGACGCACACACACACACAATACAGGTAGGAGACGCACACACACACACTACAGGTAGGAGACGCACACACACACACTACAGGTAGGAGACAGCACACACACTACAGGTAGGAGACACACACCACACTACAGGTAGGAGACACACACACACTACAGGTAGGAGACACACACACACTACAGGTAGGAGACACACACACTACAGGTAGGAGACACACACACACTACAGGTAGGAGACACACACACACACTACAGGTAGGAGACACACACACACTACAGGTAGGAGACGCACACACACTACAGGTAGGAGACACACAACACACTACAGGTAGGAGACACACACACACTACAGGTAGGAGACACACACACACTACAGGTAGGAGACACACACACACTACAGGTAGGAGACACACACACACTACAGGTAGGAGACACACACACACTACAGGTAGGAGACACACACACACTACAGGTAGGAGACACACACACTACAGGTAGGAGACACACACACACTACAGGTAGGAGACGCACACACACTACAGGTAGGAGACACACACAACACACTACAGGTAGGAGACACACACACACTACAGGTAGGAGACACACACACACTACAGGTAGGAGACACACACACACTACAGGTAGGAGACACACACACACTACAGGTAGGAGACACACACACACTACAGGTAGGAGACACACACACACTACAGGTAGGAGACACACACACACTACAGGTAGGAGACGACACACACACTACAGGTAGGAGACACACACACACTACAGGTAGGAGACACACACACACTACAGGTAGGAGAGCACACACACACACTACAGGTAGGAGACACACACACACTACAGGTAGGAGACGACACACACACACTACAGGTAGGAGACACACACACACTACAGGTAGGAGACACACACACACACTACAGTAGGAGACACACACACACTACAGGTAGGAGACACACACACACTACAGGTAGGAGACACACACACACTACAGGTAGGGAGACACACACACACACACTACAGGTAGG
>NW_028170140.1:0-9357 GCF_963971535.1 Notolepis coatsorum
CCTCTCTCTCTCCCTCCCTCTCTCTCTCCCTCCCTCCCTCCCTCCCTCCCTCCCTCCCTCCCTCCCTCCCTCCCTCCCTCCCTCCCTCCTCCCTCTCTCTCCCTCCCTCCCTCCCCTCCCTCCCTCCCTCCCTCCCTCCCTCCTCCCTCCCTCCCTCCCTCCCTCCCTCCCTCCCTCTCCTCCCTCCCTCCCTCCCTCCCTCCCTCCCTCCCTCCCTCCCTCCCTCCCTCCCTCCCTCTCTCTCCCTCCCTCCCTCCCTCCCTCCCTCCCTCCCTCCCTCCCTCCCTCCCTCCCTCCCTCCCTACACACGATATGTAAAAGATATGCCATGGTGGCTGATCTTTGCAGATTGAACACAACAATCAAAAGCTCCAAAGGCCTGAACGTTGATTCTTCTTCATAACGGTGTTTATTATTATTATTATTATTAGTCGGGTGTTCATAGCACCGCGTTTAGCACCAGAACACCTACTAAATGTACCCTTCCTAAAGTGTAACACCTCGACCGTAATCTCCCCCCGCGTCCGGCGCTGAGCCGATGTGAGCCTGTGATACCGACAGTGGGTTTCTAAATGAAAACACATTAAGTGACTATAGTTCCTTTTGTAGAATAATAGAGCGAGGCTGAACTCAAGGCCCCGGTGTTCTTAAGATTCAATTACATAATTGCACTTCGTACGACACACACCGACCAGAACCAAACTGACCCACAGCTCCCCGCTCCGTGCCCGGTCCTGTTATAGGTCCAGTAGGTTGTACTGAGCCTCCTCATCTACGTGTGTTTCCACCACATCTGAAATGAGAGCGTGTGCTGATCATTCTCTGTGGACAAAAACTCCAGTTCCTTATCCGAGGTGTGTGTGTGTGTGTGTGTGTGTGTGTGTGTGTGTGTGTGTGTGTGTGTGTGTGTGTGTGTGGTGTGTGTGTGTGTGTGTGCGTGCGTGCGTGCGTGCGTGCGTGCGTGCGTGCGTGCGTGCGTGCGTGCGTGCGTGCGTGCGTGTGTGTGTGTGTGCGTGCGTGCGTGCGTGCGTGCGTGCGTGCGTGCGTGTGTGTGTGTGTGTGTGTGCGTGCGAGGTGGCCCCCCCCCCCCAGAACTAGGGTCAGCGAATGAATTGTACCAGCAGTCGCTCTCTCCTGCTGTCATCTCTGTGTGTCCCCTGACCCCAGACCAGCTGTTAGAGGGAGGCTGACAAATGCTGCCCCTGAGGTCAGCCAGCCAGAAGAGGGAACTGAGGGAACTCAGACCATGGAACTCTCCAAATACCACAGAGCCTTTAGAGAGCCTCTCGACACAACGCAACTCTCAGCCTTTCTAAAATATCACTACTAAAAACCCACTACTGACCCCAGTCTTTCTTAAAGACCCCAGACCCGGCGCGGCTGGGTAGCGTAGAGAGGATGGGGGGCGCCTGTTCAGCAGGGAGAGGGGGGATGAAAAGAAGCGACTCTGCATGTATCGGAGGAGGCATGTGGTAGTCTACACCCTCCCCAGACAGACAGTAGGGCAGCATGTGGTAGTCTACACCCTCCCCAGACAGACAGTAGGGCAGCATGTGGTAGTTTACACCCTCCCCAGACCGACAGTAGGGCAGCATGTGGTAGTCTACACCCTCCCCAGACAGACAGTAGGGCAGCATGTGGTAGTTTACACCCTCCCCAGACCGACAGTAGGGCAGCATGTGGTAGTCTACACCCTCCCCAGACCGACAGTAGGGCAGCATGTGATAGTCTCTACACCCTCCCCAGACTGACAGTAGGGCAGCATGTGGTAGTCTACACCCTCCACAGAACGACAGTAGGGCAGCATGTGGTAGTCTACACCCTCCACCAGACCGACAGTAGGGCAGCATGTGGTAGTCTACACCCTCCCCAGACCGACAGTAGGGCAGCATGTGGTAGTCTACACCCTCCACCAGACCGACAGTAGGGCAGCATGTGGTAGTCTACACCCTCCCCAGACCAACAGTAGGGCAGCATGTGGTAGTCTACACCCTCCCCAGACCGACAGTAGGGCAGCATGTGGTAGTCTACACCCTCCCCAGACCAACAGTAGGGCAGCATGTGGTAGTCTACACCCTCCCCAGACCGACAGTAGGGCAGCATGTGGTAGTCTACACCCTCCCCAGACCAACAGTAGGGCAGCATGTGGTAGTCTACACCCTCCCCAGACAGACAGTAGGGCAGCATGTGGTAGTCTACACCCTCCCCAGACCGACAGTAGGGCAGCATGTGGTAGTCTACACCCTCCCTAGACCGACAGTAGGGCAGCATGTGGTAGTCTACACCCTCCCTAGACCGACAGTAGGGCAGTATGTGGTAGTCTACACCCTCCCCAGACCAACAGTGGGGCAGCATGTGGTAGTCTACACCCTCCCCAGACCGACAGAAGGGCAGCATGTGGTAGTCTACACCCTCCTTAGACCGACAGTAGGGCAGCATGTGATAGTCTACACCCTCCACAGACCAACAGTAGGGCAGCATGTGGTAGTCTACACCCTCCACAGAACGACAGTAGGGCAGCATGTGGTAGTCTACACCCTCCCCAGACCGACAGTAGGGCAGCATGTGGTAGTCTACACCCTCCCCAGACCGACAGTAGGGCAGCATGTGGTAGTCTACACCCTCCCCAGACCGACAGTAGGGCAGCATGTGGTAGTCTACACCCTCCCCAGACCGACAGTAGGGCAGCATGTGGTAGTCTACACCCTCCCCAGACCGACAGTAGGGCAGCATGTGGTAGTCTACACCCTCCCCAGAACGACAGTAGGGCAGCATGTGGTAGTCTACACCCTCCACAGAACGACAGTAGGGCAGCATGTGGTAGTCTACACCCTCCCCAGACCGACAGAAGGGCAGCATGTGGTAGTCTACACCCTCCCCAGACCGACAGTAGGGCAGCATGTGGTAGTCTACACCCTCCACAGAACGACAGTAGGGCAGCATGTGGTAGTCTACACCCTCCCCAGACCGACAGTAGGGCAGCATGTGGTAGTCTACACCCTCCCCAGACCAACAGTAGGGCAGCATGTTTGTGGTAGTCTACACCCTCCCCAGACCGACAGTAGGGCAGCTTGTGGTAGTCTACACCCTCCCCAGACCGACAGTAGGGCAGCATGTGGTAGTCTACACCCTCCCCAGACCAACAGTAGGGCAGCATGTGGTAGTCTACACCCTCCCCAGACCAACAGTAGGGCAGCATGTGGTAGTCTACACCCTCCCCAGAACAACAGTAGGGCAGCATGTGATAGTCTATATACCCTCCCCAGACCAACAGTAGGGCAATGCATGCAATGACCAGGAAGGGAATTGGCATAACGATTAAATTGGGTGATGGGAGGAAATGATAGAAAAGCAAAACAAATAAAAAAGGAAATACCACAGATGTAAATGTTACTCCCCCCCCCCCCCCAACACACTGGAGTAGCTGCAGCCTGTGTGAAGTGACCTCTGCTTCAGTAGAAGGTCCTAGAAGCCAAATGCCAAGTGTGTCCTGCTGAACCTCTAAGGAGGTCAAAATAACAAAGCATCTCCTCAAGGGGCTGGGCGCTCAGAGCCACCATCTCCTCTGGGAGACCCAGTGGTGGAGGAAGTACACAGTTCCTTTACTTAAGTAAAAGTAGAAATACCCAGATAAATGAGTACTCTGGTAAAAAAGTAAAAGTCCTCCATTCAAATTCGACTTAAGTAAAAGTAGAGAAGTATTCGCTATGGAATGTACTTAAGTATCTAAACGTCTGTGTATTCCAGTGCTTGGGAGCATTCGATCCTAGATCTATTGAGCTCTGAAAGGTTATGTTAAAGTGGTATATCGTCCAGTTCTGCTGCTCTGATGAAAGGTTATGTTAAAGTGGTATGTGGTCCAGTTATGCTGCTCTGATGAAAGGTTATGTTAAAGTGGTATGTGGTCCAGTTATGCTGCTCTGATGAAAGGTCATGTTAAAGTGGTATGTGGTCCAGTTATGCTGCTCTGATGAAAGGTCATGTTAAAGTGGTATATCGTCCTGTTATGCTGCTCTGATTAAAGGTTGTGTTAAAGTGGTATATCGTCCTGTTATGCTGCTCTGATTAAAGGTTGTGTTAAAGTGGTATGTGGTCCAGTTATGCTGCTCTGATGAAAGGTCATGTTAAAGTGGTATGTGGTCCAGTTATGCTGCTCTGATGAAAGGTTATGTTAAAGTGGTATGTGGTCCAGTTATGCTGCTCTGATGAAAGGTTGTGTTAAAGTGGTATGTGGTCCAGTTATGCTGCTCTGATGAAAGGTTATGTTAAAGTGGTATGTGGTCCAGTTATGCTGCTCTGATGAAAGGTTGTGTTAAAGTGGTATGTGGTCCAGTTATGCTGCTCTGATGAAAGGTTATGTTAAAGTGGTATGTGGTCCAGTTATGCTGCTCTGATTAAAGGTTGTGTTAAAGTGGTATGTGGTCCAGTTATGCTGCTCTGATTAAAGGTTATGTTAAAGTGGTATGTGGTCCAGTTATGCTGCTCTGATGAAAGGTTATGTTAAAGTGGTATGTGGCCCAGTTATGCTACTCTGATGAAAGGTTATGTTAAAGTGGTATGTGGTCCAGTTATGCTGCTCTGATGAAAGGTTATGTTAAAGTGGTATGTGGTCCAGTTATGCTGCTCTGATTAAAGGTTATGTTAAAGTGGTATGTGGCCCAGTTATGCTGCTCTGATGAAAGGTTATGTTAAAGTGGTATGTGGCCCAGTTATGCTGCTCTGATCACGTCCTCTTGAAGTTGACAGGCTTCAAATGTGAAAGTACATAATCTTTAGGGATGCACCGAATGGGAAATTCTTGGCCGAAACCGATACCGAAAATACAAAACAGTTGGCCGAATGCCGAAAGGCCGAAAATTATTAATATAAATATATATATATAATGTATTTTTTTTTGTTCAGCTACCTGATTATGGCAAAAGACATGATTGTGGCTAAACTTAACTTAAATAATATTAATAATCACTATTATGGGTCCATAAAACATTTATTCCGCACTTTTGAATGCATACATTAATTCCAGACTGACTGCTGAAAGATTGTACAATTTAAACATTTTCTCTTTGCATACAACAAAATGTGCATTAAAGTCAATTGCATTTTCTTTTCTCTGTGCATTCAGAACAAAGCCAAGGTGCTTTAAAACTGCATAAAGATCTGCATAAAGACACACACACACACACACACACACACACACACACACACACACACACACACACACACACACACACACACACACACACACACACACACACACACACACACACACACACACACACACACACACACACACACACACACACACACACGAGAGGGAGAATAGCTTATAGCAGACTTAATGATGTTACTGTAGTGGCTACTGAGTCATAATTCACGGCGTTCTAGCCTACATGGAAGGACTGTTGTATTTACTATATTTCCCATGACTCTTAGCGGGGGATGACGTAGCTTACGAGAGACGAGTGAAAGAGGAACGGAAGCGTATAGCTTAACTTAGTTAGCAGCTAACATTAGTTAAAAAGGTTTTTAACTGCAACGGGCATATAGTAATGGCGAGGATATAAAGCATGTTAAAGACGCATCTATTGGACGTGTTGCTCGCAGAGTTTACATAGAAACAGCGCGACTCGCAAGAGGAGTTAGTTATCACAGGCTGTAGAACGCAGGACTGAAGAGCTCATGTTACACGTTGCGCATGTAATGACTGAAGCCGCGTTTTGATTATGTCATCACAACAACACGTTAGGTTACGAACGTAACCCTGTTCTTTGACATTCTGTGATATTTTTTCGGTGCTAAAACCCTTTCGGCCGAAAAGCCGAAAGTGCCTTTTTGAACAATTTCCGGACGATAATTTTCGGTGGCTGAATATTCGGTGCATCCCTAATAATCTTCATACATTTTTGCCATGTTTTCTATGCTAAATCTTACTAGCAAAAATGCAAAAAGTAACTAGTAACTGATGGGTTCAGATAAATATAGTGGAGTAAAAAAGTACAATATTTCCTTTGAAATGTAGTGTAGAGTAAAAGTATAAAGTATCCCTAAAATGAAAATACTCAGGTAAAGTACAAGTAGCTAGACATTTTACATAAGTACAGTAGTTGAGTAAAAGTACTTAGTTACTTTCCACCACTGGGAAGATGTAACGTCAGTAAAGAGATGTTCTGCCACAACGTCTGTTTGGATTAGTGATCATCTGGGTCTGATCTGCCATCACGGTAGTATCCTGGTTCAACAGTATCTTGACAACAACCCTCTCTCTCTGCTTATTGCTCCAACAGGGTTACAAGATGCTGGATGGTCTGATTGCCAGCAGACAAAATGCTGACCAATCCGTGACATGACGTCTTAATCGTCCTGCTGTGTCAGCGCCGGACGCGGTCCGTGGCTTCGACGTGATACAGGAAGATGTTTAACGCCGCCGCCGAAGTGCAAACAGTCTCCCGCTCCACCTTCTAGGACAAACATCACAACTAGACGTGCTGCTGGTGTCCGACAGCGGCAGGGGTGTAAAAAGTACCCAGAAATTATACTTAAGTGAAAGTATGGGTACCGTCTCAAAATCGTACTCAAGTAAAAGTCTGGCTAAAAACACACTTGAGTAAACGTTTAAGTAAAAGTAAAAGTAAGTAAACACCTTTTTCTGACTGTCTATTCTTCTGATAGCAGGTGTTTAATCAAAGATCCCCGCTTTCTAGTCTTGCACAAGGACCAATCAGCATGGGTATGGGCGGGTTCATTTGCTGTTTTTAAATAAAGAGCGGCCGCAGGATTAATAACGTTAACGTTAGTTCGGCCAGAGAAACAAATATACTAATTAAAATTGTTGGACCTGCGAGATTTGTACTTTGTAGGTCTGCATTTTAAATGTAAGGAGTAAAGAGTATGTTTTTTTTCTCTAAAATGTAATTGAGTAAAAGTACAAGTATACAAACCTAAGGGCGGCTGGGTGGCGCAGCGGTCTAAGCGCTCGTCACCAACGCGTGAGACACCGGTATCAAATCCGGCTGTCAGCGTTGCCTCCGGCTTGGGCCGGCCGTCATACTGACTCAATTGGCAGAGTCAGCGGGAAGGGAGTCGATGGGTGGTGTGAGCCTCCCACACGTTACACCTCGCCAATGAGAGTCCGCGCTGGCAGGTGAAAAGAAGTGGCTGGCTGACTCCGCATGTATCTGAGGGGACATGCGATAGATTCTTCAACCCTCCCTACGACCGACCAGTGGGGGGCACATGCGAGCAACGATCAAGACAGGGGAGGGGGGGATTTGGCACGTCTAAATTGGGATGGGAGAAAAACCGAAAAAGAAGGAGAAAAAGTGGATAAAAAAAAAAAAGTATACAAACCTAATAATACTCGAGTAAAGTACAAATCACCAAAAACAGTACTTAAGTATTGTAACAAAGTACAATTACTCAAGTACTTTACACCTCTGGACAGCGGGAATATCCCCAAACAGCCAGAATTCCCAATGCACCTTTTTCAGTAGTTCATGTTTTTAGTTTTAGAAGAATAGCGCCACCATGAGGCAAGATGACTCAGAACATCACAGGCCTCCTTGCTGTTGTAAGACAAACATATTTTATTGTCACGTTTGGTAAACATCGGACAGCGTGTTGGCAAGTGGCAAATCATTTCCTGTTAACCATGTGTTTTTCAGGAATTTTATTGGATCTGGTGGTCATATGGTTTGGACTATTAATTATCTAAATGACACATTTGTACATGTTAGTCCTCAGATTACCATCAGAAGTTTTTGTAGTTTGGAGAATCAGGTGCACATGCTAGGGTGAGTAGGGGAAAAAGTGTTTTTCCAATCATTCAAGATGGCAGAAATTCCAATATGGCGGACTTCATAGGTCCTCATGGCAAGGTTGTTGTGCATGAGTAGACACACATCTCTGGACACCAGCTCCATGACTGTATGACTCGGATCAGGGAAAAAAACAATATGAAAAGGTTCGGCCTGATTGGAGGAAAGGTCATGGGGGTCACCAAAATCAATAGAGTTCGTCCGCTACGGGCCATAAATCCGCACAGCAAACTGTAAAATATTTGAATGAAAGCTATTGGAGTTATTGTATTCACAATCAATAATTGAAAGTTTGGCGTGACGGTGGTGCTAGAGGAAAGGGTCACGGGGTGACCAAAATCAATAGAGTTCATCCTCTAGGGGTCATGAATCCGCACAGCAATTTATTTTTTATCCACTTTTTCTCCTCTTTTTCTATTTTTCTCCCATCCCAATTCCACTGTGCCAATTCTCCCCTCCCCTGTCTTGAACGTTGCTCGCATATGCCCCCCACTGGTCGGTCATAGGGAGGATAGAAGCCTTGCATCACGTGTCCCCTCCGACACACGAGGAGGCAGCCTGTCACATCTTTTCACCTGCCAGCGCGGACTCTCATTGGTGAGGTGTAACGTGTGGGAGGCTCACACTACCCTCGCCATTTCCTGTCTCTGCTGTGCAGGCGCCCTGACCGACCTGTAGGAGTCGCTGTCCACAACGTCCAGATTACCACCCATCGACTTCCACCCGCTAACTCTGCCAATTGAGTTAGTATGACGGCCGGCCCAAGCCGGAGGCAACGGCGACAGCCGGAGTCGAACCCGGTGTCTCTAGCGTTGGTGACGAGCGCAATGTCCGCTGCGCCACCCAGCCGCCCAGTCCACACAGCAAATTTGAAAAGATTTGAATGAAAGCTATTTGAGTTGTTGCGGTAACAAGAACAGTCTACAGCGGTCGGGGTCAAAGTCCATAGAATCCTAGACACAGTCTTTCTCTGGGGACATACATGTCCTCGCCAAGGACACATAGAAACCTGCAGGGAGTGTAATGCATTCTATCGGCCTAACAGTTCTCTCCCTCCTAAAAACATGAAGAATAGCCATATTTAGTCCCTTCAACCTCAATTTAAAAAAACATACACATTTCCACCGGGAGAGAGGGAGAGAGAGAGCGAAAGAGAGAGGGGGAGAGAGGTAGAAAGAGAGCAAAAGAGAGAGGGGGGGAGAGGAGAGAGAGAGAAAGAGAGAAGGGGGGAGAGAGAGTAAGAGAGAGGGGGTAGAGAGGGAGAGAGGTGGAGGGATATAGAGAGAGGGATACAGAAAGAGAGAGATAGAGAGAGAGATAGAGAGAGGGGGGGAGAAAGGGGGGAGAGAGCGAGAGAGGGAGAGAAAGAGAGAGAGAGAGAGGGGGGGAGAGAGGGAGAGAGAGAGGTAGAGAGAGAGAGATAGGGAGAGAGAGAGGGGTAAAGAGAGGGAGAGGGAGAGAGAGAGAGAGAGAGAGAGAACCTTGTGAGAGAAATCCGACAATAAATCCAACCGTAGGTCAAACTGCATACAAGTGTTCCACT
>NW_028170139.1:5000-10000 GCF_963971535.1 Notolepis coatsorum
GTCCACAGAAGAACGAGAAGGGGGGCGAAAAACAACCAACAGAGATGAACGCAATATAGCCTTCATTATATACCGTTGTCAAAGACCAAAACCACACAAAGTTCTGACTTTAGCAGACGGCGTGATGATCAACACAAACGGGGGAACGAGGCATGCAGACATTTCTTTTCTAAACGCAGTACAAGCATGTGTAGTGCCATAAACATAAAGCCATAACTACCTTGTAATGAGAGATGGTCAGGATGTATACAATCAGTGTTTTATAATATAGACCAGTTTCTCTCTGGAACGCGGTCGTCAGTTTGCATGGCCGAGTTTCGCCCCCACATCGTGTAACAACCAGCTACGGTGTTCGAGCCCGAGGCTCGTCAGGACTCCTCGCAGCGCGGGAAACACGCCGTTTGCACACAACGTAACGTTTCACGCGTCCTATATTTCATCTCACTGTCCATCCAATAATACAATCCTTGTTTTTTGTTTCTTTTGTCACTTTCTGTGTGGAGTCTTCAGATGTCGTGCCGTTTTAAATGTCGTTTTCGTGAAAAGCGTACGAGAATAAATGTTTTAACAAACCTTTACGGTACATCTCGGAATGACGTTAGCTACTTACTGCATGCAGCCGTGTTTTGGTGCGTAATCTCCGCGGCTCTTAACCGTCCGAAGTCTGTTGTACAGTAACTCCGCGTGTCGACGCGACGGGTCGTGTGCACCGTGTGGGAGCGCGCCCGGCCCGCTGAGAGGGGTCCCTCCACGAGGTTCCTGCAGGGGGCGCCACACAGCTCAGGGGCTGTCATCATCTTAACCCTTTCACTACCACACACTACCAAAGGGTTAACCCTTACACTGCGACAATGCAGAAGGTTAACCCTTTCACTGCCACACGACAAAGGGTTAACCTTTTCACAACCACACTACAGAAGGTTAACCCTTTCACGACCACACTGCAGACGGTTGAGACCGTCTGTAGTGTGGTAGTGAAAGGGTTAACCTTCCGTAGTGTGGTAGTGAAAGGGTTAATATATATCGTCACTTCGTGTCACTTCTGCGTCTCTCCTTCTTTCTTAATTATCTTAAGTGCTATTTATCGAACACATGAAACTTAAAGGAGGAAAAAAAAACGTTTTGGCTTATGTCGAGTTTTTTGAGGAAAATGTTTTTCTGCGTGTGTGTGCTCTCTCTCTCTTGTTTTCTTTCTGTCTCTCTCTCTCTTCCGCTTGTGGTCTGTAGGAATCTTTTTTTCTCTTTCTTCATTTGTATCTTTATTTTGTATTTCTTTTTACTCTTATTCTGAAAAGGAAATGTGGGTAGTTTTAAAGTGTCGTCTCGAGAGAAGCCAAAGTTAAAGTCATTTCAGTGGATCCTGTTAGCGTGATGTGTGTTTGTTTGACGACAACTTTTCGGGGGGAAATGAAAAAAAAAATAATGTCATCGGATGGGAATTGAAAAAATATATATATGGAAAAAAAAGAAAAAACAATGCAGGCTTTCCTATTTCTACAGCTGATTGTACTTATGCATTTTGTACCAGTGGAACTTTTTATACTGGAGATTAAAGGATACAACATGAAAAAAAAATGAATCTTAGAAAATAACAATGGCTTGATGGTGTAGCCTGACTGACTGACTGACTGGTCCCCTCTCCTCCCCCCCCTCTCCTCACCCCTCCCCCCTCCGAGTACGATTTCTAACTGGCGTCGAGAAAGTTGGCTTTTGATAATAAGATTTTCTAGAAGAATCTTTGGCTTGATTTCTTCTCATGTCTTTTTTTCCCCCTCTCCTTTGAGCGTTCTTTTTCTTTCTCTTTCTTTTACGGGAAAAAACCCACAAAAAAAACTAAAACAAGAGAGAGTAGGCGTGTCTCGGTTCTTTTTCCTTTTCAGTTTTATAAATAGTCCTAGCGAGTCTCTTCTTGTCTCTATACAAACAGCGGTAAGTTTCATTTTTATATTCTGTATTGTGCCGTCTACATGATAAGAGAATTCTAGAAAAAGAAGGAGTAGAAATATTTAGTCACCTTTCGTGGATTAATGTATTAGTTTTAACAAAGAGATCAAGACTAAAAATTAGAGATTTTTGCTTTTAGCTGTTTAGATTTTTCCGGTTTCTCTGTCCTTCTGTGTGATCTAACTGTGTAGCTGAAGCAGTCCAGAATTATTTTTGTAAACGTATGTTCTTGTGTGATGCAGTTTTTTGCTTCTGTCTCCTATATTAAACCATTTTTCCTAATACTCGTCTCTCTCTGTGTTGTTATGTTGTTTCCAGTGTGTCCATCTGTCATGTCTGTTTCACTGCCTCCCTCTCCTAATCACTCTCTTTATCTCTTTATCTCTTTATCTCTATCTATCTATCTATCTATCTATCTATCTATCTATCTATCTATCTATCTATATATCACTCTCTTTATATATATATATATATATATATATTATCTATCGCTCTATCTATCTATCTATCTAACTCTATCTATCTATCTATCTATCTATCTATCTATCAATCTATCTATCACTCTCTATTTATATCTATCTCTATCTCTATCTATCTATCTATCTATCTATCTATCTATCTATCACTCTCTTTATATATATATATATCGCTCTCTCTCTTTATCTATCTATATCTTTCTCTCTATCTTTCTCTATCTATCTATCTATCTATCTATCAATCTAACTATCACTCTCTCTTTATATCTATCTATCTATCTATCTATCTATCTATCTATCTATCTATCTATCTATCTATCTCTCTCTTTCTATATATGTCTATCTATCTATCTATCACTCTCTCTTTATATATATCTATCACTATCTATCTATCTATCTATCTATCTATCTATCTATCTATCTATCTATCTATCTATCTATCTATCAATCTATCTATCACTCTCTATTTATATCTATCTCTATCTCTATCTATCTATCTATCTATCTATCACTCTCTTTATATATATATATATCGCTCTCTCTCTTTATCTATCTATATCTTTCTCTCTATCTTTCTCTATCTATCTATCTATCTATCTATCAATCTAACTATCACTCTCTCTTTATATCTATCTATCTATCTATCTATCTATCTATCTATCTATCTATCTATCTATCTATCTATCTATCTATCTCTCTCTTTCTATATCTGTCTATCTATCTATCTATCACTCTCTCTTTATATATATCTATCACTATCTATCTATCTATCTATCTATCTATCTATCTATCTATCTATCTATCTATCTATCTATCTATCTATCTATCTATCTATCTATCTATCTATCTATCTATCTATCTATCTATCTATCTATCTATCTATCTATCTATCTATCTATCTATCTATCTATCTATCTATCTATCTATCTATCTATCTATCTATCTATCTATCTATCTATCTATCAATCTATCTATCACTCTCTATTTATATCTATCTCTATCTCTATCTATCTATCTATCTATCTATCTATCTATCACTCTCTTTATATATATATATATCGCTCTCTCTCTCTTTATCTATCTATATCTTTCTCTCTATCTTTCTCTATCTATCTATCTATCTATCTATCAATCTAACTATCACTCTCTCTTTATATCTATCTATCTATCTATCTATCTATCTATCTATCTATCTATCTATCTATCTATCTATCTATCTATCTATCTATCTCTCTCTTTCTATATCTGTCTATCTATCTATCTATCACTCTCTCTTTATATATATCTATCACTATCTATCTATCTATCTATCTATCTATCTATCTATCTATCTATCTATCTATCTATCTATCTATCTATCTATCTATCTATCTATATCTATCTATCTATCTATCTATCTATCTATCTATATCTATCCTGTTTTGTTTTGTTTTGTTTTACACATAGTATAGTTGATTCCACCCTTAGTGGCAACTCACTATGTTCTCGCTAAACATGGTAAATATACATCAATGTGTGTGTATGTATATATTACTGTGTAGCCCGAGCTAATGTGTGACAGTGAAAAAATATATATAAAATAAAGAAAATAAAGAAATTATATCTGGAGTCATATTTACTAATACCTCCAACCAAAATTAAACCAGCTAAAAATGTACGCTCAATGTTTACAGGCGATACGGTCTGTGGCTTGCAGTGATTGGTCTAATGGTTTTGATAACAGGACGGACCCTGTCTGCTGTCCCTGGTGAGGAAACAGTGTCCCCTCATCAGGGATTGGCCCAATGCTGTCTCCTCACCAGGGATTGGCCCAATGCTGTCTTCTTCTCCTGTGCTGTTCTGGGCGTGGTCTGTTGTCCACTCTTGTCTTGTGTCCAACTCCACTCCTGTACCGTCTTCAGTGTCACTACTGCATCCCCGGTAGAGAGAGAGAGAGAGAGAGAGAGAGAGAGAGAGAGAGAGAGAGAGAGAGAGAGAGGAGAGAGAGGGAGAGAGAGAGAGAGAGAGAGAGAGAGAGAGAGAGAGAGAGAGAGAGAGAGAGAGAGAGAGAGAGAGAGAGAGAGAGAGAGAGAGAGAGAGAGAGAGAGAGAGAGAGAGAGAGAGAAGTAAAAAAAATCTATGTCTCTGTATCTTAAGATACAAAGTATTTTCAACCAACTCCAGGAAGGAAAGGTTAGTCTATGACTATTGTTTTTCAGGCTGCGACCTTCAAGGTCTCTTTACACAGTGCATTCTTTTAGCCTTCAGTGTTGTGAGTTAAATCTATAGATATACACTCTGGATGGTTTTTCAGACTTTCTTTCTTCTTTCTTTTGCGCAAAAAGGCTAGGAATTATTATTATATATTGATTGTGGCAAGGTGTACAATACACTGCCCACAGCCTTCAGCGGCGGCGAGGTGTTATTAGTTATTATCACGGCATTGTGATCGTCAACATGTGGCCTGCGATTCATGGCAATGACTGCTGTGCTGGACTTTTACACTTTATCCTTTATCTATATTTTTCAGTTTTCCCTTTTTTTGGTGGTTTATTGCCCATTACAGGGTCATAATCAAAACTAAGAGGGTTTTAAAATGTT
>NW_028170139.1:12500-33842 GCF_963971535.1 Notolepis coatsorum
CACACACACACACACACACACACACACACACACACACACACACACACACACACACACACACACACACACACACACACACACACACACACACACACACACACACACGGGGGGGAGAGGGAAGGAAGGGCAGGAGCGCGAACAGGAAATGGATTTTTTTGTTCTTCCTTTAAATGACAGAGAGGGAGAGAGAAGAGAGTGGCTTGATGGGACTAATGAAGATGAATTGCCCGAGGAGGCACACCGCACCACACCGCACCACACCACACCACACCACACCACACCACACGCCACCCGTCCGTCCGCCCGGGCCCCTTCCGTCTCCTGCGAGGCGGCAGACGCAGGAAGATCCTCGTCTCACTGAAGGCTGCGGACGGTGTTTCATTAGAGCGCGTTTCCTACTGATGGGGGGGAGCCGCGCAATAACGTGTCGCTCTCGACACTGAGGGAGAGCTACTGTACTACAGTAGCTATGTGTTTGACTTCACTAACCTACGGAGAATGCCGTCTGTTATGTTGTAAACCCTTGTGAGGTGTAGGGTGTCTGTGTTGCTCACCCAATCTCCACGGGTCCTAGTGGACCCACAACGTTATTGGGATTTTAAAACAATAGAGCCATCATAATAATTCATGTAGAAAATACTCAACAGATGTTTATCTCTATTACACAGGCAATCTTATGTGTCATTTGCCTGTGCTAGATCACATGTATCAATAAAAGTGCTATTTGAAATGTGATGTGTTAATATTAAAAAAAAATAAAAACAATTTCCACACTTTCGGGGTCCAGTGGATCTGAACACCAGTATGTAATATAAATATGTGTGTGTGTGTGTGTGTGTGGGGGGGGGGGGGGGGGGGGGGGGCAAGGCCAATGAGTCTCAGGTTCAAAATAATAATTAATTGTATCATGTATTTTTTTAGTGACATCTTTAACATTGAAAACGGGCCCCACAGAGCAGAACAACACAATAGGTTATTATGTATATTTTAAACAATTTTACATCACTTCTTTAAATGGGTGGAACATGTTTCTTGTAAATAATTTAAGTCTAATTTAAATGACTTATTCTCTAGCACTTGTTCCTTCTCTTCTTGGAGGGCGTAGCAACACGCCACGTTTTAAATAGATGATTCCCTTTCCTTGCCTGCACGGCTCGCCCACACCTAAGAATAAAAAAATATATAACCTTTACAAACTGGCCAGTACATTAGGTAAACAGTGTTCCTGGCTCCAAAAATCACAGCTAATTGATTGATCAAAGCAAATTGATTGCTCGTGTCCCCCTTGTGACATCACAACAAGCATTAATGCACAGGCTGTAGCTATAGGCTTGTTCGTCTGAAGACTTCGACCCCTGGCCCAGGAGGAGCACCTTTGACCCCCAGCCCCTAAATAACATGTCAGGACCGTCAGATCCATGCGAAGACAACGACTCGGGCGGCCGTCTCTGCTGCCAGAACTATCACCGTCAGAACTCAGGACGTGAGAACTAGAGACTCACATCACCGCACCGACTATCTTGTATTTTGCACTAGAGAGACTCATATCACTGGACTCTTATTTGTGTTTTGTACTTTTTTATATTATATTGTATTTGTATTTATATTTTATAGTGTATATAGATACTGGACTGTATAGGAATGTGAAGCTATGTACCCCCCCACCCCCCCCCCCCTCCTCCTCCATGCTGCTCTGACACCCGAATTTTCCCCAAGGGGATTAATAAAGGATCATCTTATCACCGTTTTTTCATATCAAGTACCCTTTATCATCACTAGAGGGCAGCAGCCACAGACAGATCGTGTGACCCTGTCATCACTAAATGCCAACTGTTTACGGTCAAGTGCAGTCAAACCGATGGTTCCAGACTCGTCTTTCCTATAATAACGCTATGCTGACAGTAAGAAGAGCCATGTGGCCGCGTTTGATCTCAAGTATCTTTGGGTCCATTAATTAACTCCTAATTTCCTAGGACAAAGGGAGGCACTGGGCCACGGCCTGGCTTCTATAATCATATTAAATGTGCACTATGCAGTTTTGGGGAGAAAACATCCTGCAATTAGTTTACTAAGCACATTTACTATATGCATGGAATCCTTGGAATCATCGTAGGTCATCATAAACCAAAACACCAAAGATGATTCTTTGGAATAGTAGATATGTGTTTGTAAATCAAATTGCGGACCCTACCAGTGTAAACAACAACAGTGAGACTTTTCAGCAGGTAGCTTTATAGCTTCAAACAGTGTTTCCAGGCAGCGACCCAATTATCCTCCGAGTCTGTTTATTCAGATGTGAAAATAAACCCAATAGAATGTTTTAACTTCTCTTGAGTTTCACATTTTCTCCCAAAACTACACATAAAGATCCCCTCCATTCAGAAACGTTATTTTTAGTTAGTTTAATGTGTAACTCCTCTTGGAGGCATGACTTTGACTATACAGATAGTTATTTTGTGCAGAACTTAATGTCACCAGATGGAGAGCTTCTCCTCTCTACTTCCCATCTGAGTTGCATCATGTGATGACGTCACTAACAGGTTGAACTTCTCGTGGTCCAGTATGTGGCAACGTGCCACCTTTAGCTTCAGCACACATAGAAGAGTGGGCACAGTATGTGGCATGTCGTTGAAAACACTGCTGACTTGGAATTCCTGGTAAATGTCAATGGGTGCCGCTTGTTGACGATTTGCATATTATTCACAGATCCTTGCATTTTTAATGAGGTTAAAGGTGTATAGATGCTGTGAAGTCATTTTCAGTAGTCTATTAAGGTAAGATAAGATATTCCTTTATTGATCCCCTCGGGGAAATGCAGGTTCCATAGCAGCATGGGGGAGGGGGGGGGGGTACAGGTATGGGCAGCAGGGTGATAGGAAGACAATAAATATATGGAATACTTTTTTTTTTTTTTTTATCTGAATAGGAAATGTAATCTGAATATAAAATATGAATACAAAATAAACACTAGACACAGAGGTGCAGATGAGGGTTAGTCATAATATATACGTTATAGTTCGTGCAAGAGTCCGATATTTTGAATAGTTCTCAAGTTCTCCAGCTGCTGGCAGCAGTCCGCGCCCCTGGCTGTGGAGCCTGTTTTGGACATTTACCGGGGCCAGTTTCGAATTGCGGCCTCCCGTAGGTGCTCTTTTAGAGCGGTTTTGAAGGTGGGTAGGGATTCACATTATTTTACGGCTGTGGGTAGGGCGTTCCACATTGTGGGGATCTTCAAATATGTTGATTTGTGTCATTATTCAATCTGAAAGTCATGTTTAATTATGCCAAAGAAATGGGCAACGCTCAAGTTGAATTAAATTATGACTGGAACAACTTCCTCACCAGTCAGAGAATTCTGGGCCTGAGAATGAATCTGATGGAAATAACCTCAACCCTGACAATCCAGAGTTCTGCTTTAGCTGCAAGGGTTTGCTAAACCATAGCTTCCTTATGTATTTGCATGCAGCCTGGGGTAAGGGCGCCCCCTGGTGGACTATAAAGATATCAGTAGGATGCAATGTCTCAGAGCATTTGAGGCTGGGGTGGGGGAGCATATAAAGATTATAAGAAGTGAAAACCTATTCTACTCAAATCTGAACATTGTCAGCTTTCAATATCTGCTGTCATTTTGTCCGAATGCACTTCCCATGGCCTGCATCAGGCAGTTGAAGGACGCCTGCCCAGTGTACGTATCTGTTAGCATGCATCAGTCACAAATTAAAACACATCTTCATTAGAAGAAACATCTGTGTGTTTCTATAAAGCATTAATTAATCATTTTGAACTAACCTTTTAATATGTGAATTTAGCTAATTGTGCAGTAAAGCTATGGAACACACCCTATGGACATTAGGGAGGCAAAATCACTAAAACGTACCTCTTCACCTTAGCCGCTTAGACTAATCACACCCACACTATGATTATTGCACTGTAAATTAGAGCTATTTTATTGCATTGATTTTATTCTGTTTGCACTTCATGCATTGCTTTTATTTTGTCAATTAAATGCTCATCTCATGCCTGTGTCTATTTTACATCTACATTACTGCTGTGAAGCACCTTGGGCTGCAATTCTCGTAAATAAAGTTTATTATTATTATTATTATTATTATTATTATTATTATTATTATTATTATTATTATTATTATTATTATTATTATTATCATTATTATGGCTTGAACACCTCTCCTAACGCCTGTTGCTTCAAGCATCTGTGTGGACAGTAGACAGTGAGACCAGTCTTCCTGTTGAACTCCATCATATCTTGATGGGTTTTATTTCACCCATTGTATTTGAAAGTCAATGATTGGCTTAATGGGAAAATACTAAGCTTAAAGGGGACACAGATGGTGAAACACATGTTATTATTCTATTTAGATATAAGATATTTACAAACAAAAGTAACCCTAGAAGACTATGATGCGAAATCAGCTCCGATCAGAATGATTAATCACCGGTTCCCCAGGTCAGTGTGTAAACGGCGCGGTATCTGTTCAGCCCTGTGGAGAGACATTTTAATTTACCGAAGATCAAACAAATGTGCAAATGTGAAAGGTTAATGTATTATTTAATGAAGGTAGAAAGGAGAACATTCAGCGACACTCAGAGAACAATAAGTGTCATTACTGTCACAGGAGGAAGGGTTACATTAACCCTTTATTACCAGGTACGGAGTACCGAGTGCTGCCTCGTAGTGAACTGGGAAGGCGTTTGGATGGACGACACAGAGAGCACCCAGAGGAATGTTCTGAGTACATGGGTCCAGTACGTGTTCTGTTTCAGACCTGAGTACATGGGTACAGTACGTGTTCTGTTTCAGACCTGAGAACATGGGTCCAGTACGTGTTCTGTTTCAGACCTGAGAACGTGGGTACAGTACGTGTTCTGTTTCAGACCTGAGAACATGGGTCCAGTACGTGTTCTGTTTCAGACCTGAGAACGCTGCGGAGAGCTTTGGTTCTTCAAGCTCATCTTGATATGAAAAGTGAAAGAATCTGCAGGTCCACAAAATCACGTCTCTAGTCTATAGTGCATGTACAGCAGCAGCTCCACCTCAGATTTGATCTCTCTCTCTCTCTCTCTCCCTCTCTCTCTCTCCCCCTCTCTCTCTCTCCCTCTCTCTCCCTCTCCCTCTCTCTCTTTCTCCCTCTCTCTCTCTCTCTCAAAACAAGATCGTGTGCTGGGTCAAGCCTAGTCTTGTTTTTTTACTCGCTTCAAGAAGTGAAATACTTGGCAGTGATTTAAGACACCATGTCACAGCTGTAGAAGTAGAGTTGGATGTGGTGAATTATGACGGTTTATGAACTCAGACGCAGGCAGGTGGTTAAAGGCTCGAGAGTGTGCCCTGCTGTCAGACGGCCAGACAGTGGAGGGACGTGCCACGCGGGCAGAGGAGCGTCTCACTCCATTTCATGCCAGGAATGAAGTAAAAGCAAAAAGTGGCCTTTAGTCTTTAGCCTGCTGCCCTAAAAGTACCTCGTTCGATGACATCAGTGCTCTAACATGGGGTGCGGACATGGAGAAGGTCAGCTAGGTGGTACTGAGGGGGCCAGACCATTCAATGCCTTAAAGGAACACGCCAACATTTTGGGAAATTCGCTTACCGTCTTCTCCAGGGAGAGACAAGAAGATAGATACCAGTCTCCTCTCTGTGCGTTCAGTAGAAAGCTATCTGGCTGCACGACGTTAGCCTAGCTTAGCACCATGAATGGAAGCGGACATGGCCGGTTAGCCTTCGGGAGAGGTGTTTAGTTGGACAATGCCTAGGCTAACCAACCATGTCCGCTTCCATTCATTGTGCTAAGCTAGGCTAACATGCAGCCAGATAGCTTTCTACTGAAAGGAAACTGGTATCCATCTTCTTGTCTCTCTCTGGAGAAGACGGTAAGCTAATTTCCCAAAATGTTGGCGTGTTCCTTTAAAGACAAACAACTGAATGTTTTAATCAACAGGAAGCCAGGGCAGGGAGACCAGCAGCGGTGTGGCGTGGTCAAGAGGCGCGCAGCAGCGGTGTGATGTGGTCAAGAGGCAGCAGCAGCGGTGTGGTGTGGTCAAGAGGCAGCAGCAGCGGTGTGGTGTGGTCAAGAGGCAGCAGCAGCGGTGTGGTGTGGTCAAGAGGCGAGCAGCAGCGGTGTGAGGTGGTCAAGAGGCACGCAGCAGCGGTGTGGCGTGGTCAAGAGGCGCAGCAGCGGTGTGGTGTGGTCAAGAGGCACGCAGCAGCGGTGTGGTGTGGTCAAGAGGCGCGCAGCAGCGGTGTGGTGTGGTCAAGAGGCGCGCAGCAGCGGTGTGGTGTGGTCAAGAGGCGCGCAGCAGCGGTGTGGTGTGGTCAAGAGGCGCGCAGCAGCGGTGTGGTGTGGTCAAGAGGCGCGCAGCAGCGGTGTGGTGTGGTCAAGAGGCAGCAGCAGCGGTGTGGTGTGGTCAAGAGGCAGCAGCAGCGGTGTGGTGTGGTCAAGAGGCGCGCAGCAGCGGTGTGGTGTGGTCAAGAGGCAGCAGCAGCGGTGTGGTGTGGTCAAGAGGCAGCAGCAGCGGTGTGGTGTGGTCAAGAGGCGCGCAGCAGCGGTGTGATGTGGTCAAGAGGCGCGCAGCAGCGGTGTGGTGTGGTCAAGAGGCAGCAGCAGCGGTGTGATGTGGTCAAGAGGCAGCAGCAGCGGTGTGGTGTGGTCAAGAGGCAGCAGCAGCGGTGTGATGTGGTCAAGAGGCGTGCAGCAGCGGTGTGGTGTGGTCAAGAGGCAGCAGCAGCGGTGTGGTGTGGTCAAGAGGCAGCAGCAGCGGTGTGATGTGGTCAAGAGGCAGCAGCAGCGGTGTGATGTGGTCAAGAGGCGCGCAGCAGCGGTGTGGTGTGGTCAAGAGGCGCCAGCAGCAGCGGTGTGATGTGGTCAAGAGGCAGCAGCAGCGGTGTGATGTGGTCAAGAGGCAGCAGCAGCGGTGTGGTGTGGTCAAGAGGCAGCAGCAGCGGTGTGGTGTGGTCAAGAGGCAGCAGCAGCGTGTGGTCAAGAGGCAGCAGCAGCGGTGTGGTGTGGTCAAGAGGCAGCAGCAGCGGTGTGGTGTGGTCAAGAGGCAGCAGCAGCGTGTGGTCAAGAGGCAGCAGCAGCGGTGTGGTGTGGTCAAGAGGCAGCAGCAGCGCTCTGCTTCAGCTCGTTAAGTTCTGGACCGGGTACAGAATAAGTTTCAAGTTTCAAGTTTCTTTATTAGTTGTCATACAGAAGTACAGAATACTTTTATATAAAATGCTTCTTTCTGTTTTGCTCCAGAGATTGTGCTAGATAAAAATAGATAAGAATAAAATAAGTATAGTAAGTATAAAATAGAAGTCAAGTACGTAGACAAAAGTGTTCAGTATGTACATATATACAATGTACAATGCAGAGTAGAAAGGTAACTGAGTTACAATACAATATACTATAGGTGGCTAAGTGGCGCAGTGGGCAAGGCGCTCGCCACTAACGCAGGAGACGCTGGGTTCGAGCCCAGCTCTCGGCGTTGCTACCAGCTTGGCCGGTCGTTCATACTAACACAATTGGCAGTGTTAGGGGTGGGAAAGCCGGTGGGTGGGGATCAGACGTTGTGGACAGCGACTCCTACAGGTCGGTTGGTGCGCCTGTACAGAGGAATCAGGAAGTATCGGGGGCAGCGTGAGCCTCCCACGCGTTACTCCTCGCCACTGAGAGATCGCGCTGTACAGGTGAAAAGATGCGACAGGCTGCCTCCTCGTGTACCGGAGGGGACATGTGATGCAAGGCTTGGTCCTCACTGTAGCCGACCAGTGGGAGGCATGGCCTAACAGCGTTCGAGACAGTGGAGGGTAGAATTGAAGGGAGAATTGGCGAGGCGAAATTGGGATGGGAGAAAAATAGAAAAATAAGGAGAAAAAGTGATTAAAAAATAAATAAATAAATAAAATAATAATAATACACTATATACTATACAGTACAATGCAGAAATGGGATGAGGTACAATTTAGGTACATTTTACAGTAAGGTGTAATGAGGTACGGGTTGTAGTGCAAATTCTTTACCAATAAATATAAAGTGTGTTTAGGTGTTCTAAAGTGTGTAAAGTGGGTGCTGCAGTGAGTTGTATGTTTAAAGTGAGTGTGTGCGTGTGGATGTGTGTGTTGTGTGTGCATCTGATGGTTGTTACATAGTGTTATTGTTCGTTGAGCAGCCTGGTGGCCTGAGGATAGAAGCTTCTTCCGAGTGAATAAACCGAGACCGCCGACACTTCAACTCACCGACGCTGCTGTGGCCTTGAGGTCTGGTGCCACCGGCTTAGTCAGCCTTCTCACAATACCAGACGTACGCCTAGAGCCAACAAGATAAGATACGATTTTCCTTTATTGATCCCTTTGGGGAAATTCGGACATCATAGCAGCATGGGGGGGGGGGGGGGTAGATATACGTACAGGTACAGGTACGGGCATGATAATAGTAGAACGAAATATAGGCAATAAAACCATAGTAAAGATAAAGATAAGTGTAAACAATATAATTAACTCTGAATATAAGAATATGAGCAAGTAAACAGCAAAGGTGCAGATGAGGGTCTATATCAGTTATATTATACGTTACAATAAATATGGGCAATAAACTCTTAGAATCTGAATATATACTATGAGTAAGTAAAGTATACAGTATACACAAGTGCAGTTAGATTTAGATTAGATTAGATTAAATTAGATAGATTTCTCATTTATTGTCATTATTCAGCACAAGTACAGTACAATGAAAAGAAGTGTGGCATCCAACCAGAGTGCAAATGTAGCTGTAAAGTGCAACGGCAATATACAATGTACAGGTGATTAAACTAGGTATAAAATATATAAATGAGTACTACTGAGTGTAGTGCTAATCAGATGTATGTACAGAGTTGCAGTATAATAATATGTACAGTGATACAGGTATAAAGACAGTATGGTTGTAGTCATACTGGCCAGCAGCGTAACTAGTAAGAGTAGGATATGTACAGATATAAATATAGTATCTACAGATATGTAAAAGGACTATGTGCAGGTAAGTACAGACAGGTGTGGATAGTTATATAGGTGAGAATAAATATATATATATGGTATACAGCATTATTGTACATGCTAACCTACAGAGCTATGGGTTATATGCAGGTGTATAAGTAAGTATATAGAGGGGTTATATGCACAGGTATATTCAGACAAATATGTATATATATGTATATATATATATATATATATATATATATATATATATATATATATATATATATATATATATATATATATATATATATATATATATATACGCAGTAAATGTAAAAATATAAATATATAATTTTCAGGGGGCGGATCTGGATAAGACAGAGGTGTGTGTGGTCACATGATGCTGGTGAGCGTACACCGACACGCTGCAATGCTGCCACCATGTGTTACGACACGGTAAGGTGGCGGTGGAACTCAAGGCAGCAGGACGAGAGGAAGCAGGGATACGAGGCCGGAGTCGACGGGCAAGATCTAAAGAGCCTTTACTTAGCAAAGTCAAATGTACATACAAGCATAAACCATAGGCACAGCCGCGCTGGCTCTAACTACAAAACAAAACCTAACCAGAAGACGGACATAACACACGAAATAAAAGATGACAAAACAGAATACTAATATACACTTACTTTTAGACAGAGCACAACTACAGGGACGACGTTTGACACAGACATCACAGGAACAGGTAACAAGGAGGAATGACTCCACAACCAGGTGAGGGCAACCCACACTTAAATAACAACACTAATTACTAATTGGCCCCAGCTGGGGAGAGACAGGCACAGAACAAAACAAACGACCACTAGACAATAAGCAATACACCAAACAACAGTAACCAGGGAAACCAATTGACACCAGGGTGGGGAAGTTCAACAATAACACACACAGTGACATCCCATTAATTAACCCATTAATTAAAGTAAGCATGTGAGTTATTACATGAGCAAGCACACACTCATGCTGCACACGCCCACACTTATGGCCACAAAGGAAAGGTCACTTTAAAAATAGTAACAGTGTATTGCACTACCAAGGGACCTAGCATGTCCTCCATGCTCTGTAAATAACTTATGTACAAATACCGAGATGCCCCACTATGTTACCTGTTTATTGCACAATGTTGTTTTATTGGATTCTATTATATGTTGTACTACTGTATTGCACATCGTTGCGGGCAAGACCACCCGCATTTCATTGTATACTTGTATGCCGTGACAAATAAAACTCTTGACTTGACTTGACTTGACTATCAAGTGGAGAATCAGTGTCTGAACCAACTGGCTCGTCTGGCCACAAGAGGGAGGTAGAGGACCACTGTCAGGAGGTAGGGGACCAGTGTCAGGAGGTAGGGGACCAGGTAGGCCTTCAACCCCCCCCCACCCCTAAACCCCCCCCTCCCCTCCAACCTGATTGATGTCTGTCGCCAGTCTTTTTTTTTTGTGCTATCAGGCTGTCTCCCCTGTTCCCCCCATGGTCTCATGTTCCTTTTGTTTTTGTTTCTTTGTTGTTTTTGTTTTTGTTTCTTTGCTTTCGTCTCTTTGTTTGTACCCCTGCTCCCGACTACTGTCAGCGACTTTGGGTTACTGAGAAGCGCTATATAAATTAAATGAATTATTATTATTATTATTATTATTATTATTATTATTATTATTATTATTATTATTATTATTATTATTATTATTATTATTATTATTATTATTATTATTATTATTATTATTATTATTATTATTATTATTATTATTATTATTGTCAGGAGGGAGGAAATGTTTATTCTCATAACCGGCCGGCCCTGGGGACGTTACAACCATGACCACCAAGAAACCAACAACTCACTCTGCAGAAAGACTGCATCCCAAAAAAAGATCTAAGCACGTAGACTTTTACTTTTACTGGACTGTGCGTAGCATGGAATGTTGTTGTTGCTGAGTTGTCGTGGAGATGTTTTTGTTACTCGTGCAAAGCTACAATATGAATTGCCCCAGGCCACGTGGGATCCATAAAGTTGTCTGAATCTGAATCTGAACAGGGAGGTGTAGTCTGACATCACTGGTTGTCCCACCCGTATAGGGATTTATCATTGGGAAAATGGATTATCGGCTATTGTAACAATTCTGCCGCATGGAATTTGAGAAACGTTCCACTTTTGCACAAAATGAGTTCCCTTCTATCACTAACATTATTGTTTTTTTATGATTAATTGCGAATATTTTCATGTTGAGCTATATCTTGTGGATGAATAAGCACAGAAAGGTACACCATGCCAATGTTCATGCTTTATTTGTTTTAAACGAGACGATTTAGAAATGGGCAATGGGGAAATAAATTTAGTTGGACAGAGGGTGGAACACGAAAAACGGCAATGACGTAACCACTACACCTGCCTATAGGTGTCACAGAGCAAAGAGGCTCATGGGAAATGGATTGAAAAAACACAGACGGTACCGCTCGTGGCCACTAGGCACCGCTATTACACGTTATCGCTTTAAAGGGGTTGTTGTTGGTTAGTGACTCCGTTCCAAAGAGGCGGGCAGCCATGGGGGGGAATTAATGGGAGACGATGTCACCAAAACCACCAGTGAGGAAGTCATTGACTAAACATTATCATTATGTGCGCACCTGATCATCTGTAGGATAGCAATCAACTAGTTAAATATCAGGGATGTAACATTTCGATATTGTTAATACAGTATGTCTCATCTCGATGTCAGAACTAGTTACAGAGTGTAGCCTATAGCTTACCCTCTGAGAGAAGAATCAAGCATCGGCTGTATTCTGTTGTAGTAACTTTGTTTGTTACAGGAACCCCCCCCCATGTGCTGCCTGTCTGAAGCAAAAAAGTACTTTCACTCCTGTCTTGTACTCGAGTAGATAATTGTACTTGAATTCAGCATTTGTTTGTTTTGCCCCTAATCCGATACCGGTGCGTAGAGGCTAGAGACACCTCACACCTTTAGAAACAAAGTCAAGTCCGACTTTAAACAAAACCTGAACAGAAATCTGCCATTTGAATAATTCCCCTTTGATTCCACAACGCCACGGAGAACAGGAGGGCTGAGAGGAGAAGTCTAAATACAGACCCTCTTTAGTATTCAGGTAGGCCTGGAGGAGCTGTTTTCCCCCTGTCTCACATTCTCTGCAATTTCTCACGCATTCCTTTGAAGAAATGATGGGATTATAATTTATTTGACAAATTCTCACTCCATTAGTTTGATTATGCAACGGTTATGCTTCTTGGCACTACATGAAAAAAATAATAATATGATGATGTGGAAAATATAGTTTATTTGATAGCCTTCCATGATGGCAAACGGTTTAGACGATACAATGCTGCCATCTAGTGGCCGTACAGGAGAGTGAAGCAGGACGCAAACAATGCTGTTCAAATTGAGTCATTGCCATGCGTGTGTGTGCGTGCGTGCGTGCGTGCGTGCGTGCGTGCGTGCGTGCGTGCGTGCGTGCGTGTGTGTGTGTGTGTGTGTGTGTTTGATTGATTGATTGATTGATTGAAAACGTTATTAACAGATTGCAGAATGGGTACAGTACAGTACGGCTCAATACACACAATTGTTAAGGGGATGCAGACCAGAGAGAGACTTTCGTCTTGTTTACATCAGGGTCCCCCATTTTCAATTCATCATAACATATATGACACACATGACATACAGATAGACAGTACTGCTACATCTATACATTTATGACATACCAGATTTACAAATACAGTACTGTTTGTGATACAAAAAGAGTCCAGAAAAGGGAGTATATACATTTGACGTAAAAACTGTAGCGGTTGTGTGGGATTGTGTGGGGGGGGTTGGGTAGGGAGGGGTTGGGGGGGAAACACTGTACAACTGTGTGTGTGTGTGTGTGTGTGTGTGTGTGTGTGTGCCTGTGTGTGTGTGTGTGTATTCTACAGTATTAAACTGCATCCATCTACCCAGCAGCTGCCCTTTTTGTGCCCCAGATTCCCTCCCATTGACCCACACTAGGCCCCGCCCTCTTCTCTCTGACTGTCTCTGGTACCCGAGTCACCAGCAGCTGGCAGACTACTGCGTTCCGTAGAAAGCTATCTGGCTGCACGTTAGCCTAGCTTAGCACAATGAATGGAAGCGGACAGTGCCGGTTAGCCTTCGGGAGAGAGGTGTTAGTTGGACAATGCCTAGGCTAACCGGCCATGTCCGCTTCCATTCATTGTGCTAAGCTAGGCTAACGTGCAGCCGGATAGCTTTCTATCACAGAGAGGAAACTGGTCTCCATCTTCCCGTCTCTCTCTGGAGAAGAGTAATACGATATACGATATGAGCTAATTTCCCCAAATGTTGCCGGGTTCCTTTAAGCCCCGGGCGAACCACGCCCCTGCGTGGCATCACCCCACGGGACCCAAAAGTCACTAATGACTGTCGGGGATGGGGGGTGTGGGGGGGGTGTGGGGGGGGAGCCGGGGAAATAAATATGTCATAAAAAAATAAAAAATAAAAGTGTTCGAAGGAAAGAGCAACATTCCTCACTATCCTTGTGCCGGCAGTAGGACACGCCTCCCAAACACCGGCGCGTGCCCCCTGCTGGCTCCACCTCTGCCCCCTGCTGGCTCCACCTCTGCCCCCTGCTGGCTCCACCTCTGCCCCCTGCTGGCTCCACCTCTGCCCCCTGCTGGCTCCACCTCTGCCCCCTGCTGCCTGGCTCCACCTCTGCCCCCTGCTGGCTCCACCTCTGCCCCCTGCTGGCTCCACCTCTGCCCCCTGCTGGCTCCACCTCTGCCCCCTGCTGGCTCCACCTCTGCCCCCTGCTGGCTCCACCTCTGCCCCCTGCTGGCTCCACCTCTGCCCCCTGCTGGCTCCACCTCTTCCCCCGGTGTCCCCCGGTGTCTCACTCCTCTTCCCCCGGTGTCTCACTCCTCTTCCCCCTGTGTCTCACTCCTCTTCCCCCGGTGTCTCACTCCTCTTCCCCCTGTGTCTCACTCCTCTTCCCCCGGTGTCTCACTCCTCTTCCCCCTGTGTCTCACTCCTCTTCCCCCGGTGTCTCACTCCTCTTCCCCCTGTGTCTCACTCCCTCTTCCCCCCGGTGTCTCACTCCTCTTCCCCCGGTGTCTCACTCCTCTTCCCCCGGTGTCTCACTCCTCTTCCCCCGGTGTCTCACTCCTCTTCCCCCTGTGTCTCACTCCTCTTCCCCCGGTGTCTCACTCCTCTTCCCCCTGTGGTCTCACTCCTCTTCCCCCGGTGTCTCACTCCTCTTCCCCCGGTGTCTCACTCCTCTTCCCCCTGTGTCTCACTCCTCTTCCCCCGGTGTCTCACTCCCTCTTCCCCCTGTGTCTCACTCCTCTTCCCCCGGTGTCTCACTCCTCTTCCCCCTGTGTCTCACTCCTCCTTCCCCCTGTGTCTCACTCCTCTTCCCCCTGTGTCTCACTCCTCTTCCCCCGGTGTCTCACTCCTCTTCCCCCTGTGTCTCACTCCTCTTCCCCCGGTGTCTCACTCCTCTTCCCCCTGTGTCTCACTCCTCTTCCCCGGTGTCTCACTCCTCTTCCCCCCGGTGTCTCACTCCTCTTCCCCCCTGTGTCTCACTCCTCTTCCCCCCGGTGTCTCACTCTCTCTTCCCCCTGTGTCTCACTCCTCTTCCCCCTGTGTCTCACTCCTCTTCCCCCGGTGTCTCACTCCTCTTCCCCCTGTGTCTCACTCCTCTTCCCCCCCTGGGTCTCACTCCTCTTCACCCCCTGGGTCTCACTCCTCTTCACCCCCCTGTGTCTCACTCCTCTTCACCCCATGTGTCTCACTCCTCTTCACCCCATGTGTCTCACTCCTCTTCACCCCTGTGTCTCACTCCTCTTCACCCTGTGTCTCACTCCTCTTCCCCCTTTGTCTCACTCCTCTTCACCCCCTGTGTCTCACTCCTCTTCCCCCTGTGTCTCACTCCTCTTCACCCCCTGTGTCTCACTCCTCTTCACCCTGTGTCTCACTCCTCTTCCCCCTGTGTCTCACTCCTCTTCACCCCCTGTGTCTCACTCCTCTTCCCCCTGTGTCTCACTCCTCTTCCCCCTGTGTCTCACTCCTCTTCCCCCTGTGTCTCACTCCTCTTCCCCCTGGTCTCACTCCTCTTCCCCCTGTGTCTCACTCCTCTTCACCCCCTGTGTCTCACTCCTCTTCACCCCATGTGTCTCACTCCTCTTCACCCCCTGTGTCTCACTCCTCTTCACCCCCTGTGTCTCACTCCTCTTCCCCCTGTGTTCTCACTCCTCTTCCCCCTGTGTCTCACTCCTCTGCCCCCTGTGTCTCACTCCTCTTCCCCCCTGTGTCTCACTCCTCTTCCCCATGTGTCTCACTCCTCTTCCCCCCTGGGTCTCACTCCTCTTCCCCCTGGGTCTCACTCCTCTTCCCCCTGTGTCTCACTCCTCTTCACCCCCTGTGTCTCACTCCTCTTCACCCTGTGTCTCACTCCTCTTCACCCTGTGTCTCACTCCTCTTCCCCCTGTGTCTCACTCCTCTGCCCCCTGTGTCTCACTCCTCTTCCCCCTGTGTCTCACTCCTCTTCCCCCTGTGTCTCACTCCTCTTCCCCCTGTGTCTCACTCCTCTTCCCCCTGTGTCTCACTCCTCTTCCCCCCCTGTGTCTCACTCCTCTTCCCCCCCTGTGTCTCACTCCTCTTCCCCCTGTGTCTCACTCCTCTTCCCCCTGTGTCTCACTCCTCTTCCCCCCTGTGTCTCACTCCTCTTCACCCCCCTGTGTCTCACTCCCTCCTCTCCCCCCCCCCCCCTGTGTCTCACTCCTCTTCACCCTGTGTCTCACTCCTCTTCCCCCTGTGTCTCACTCCTCTTCACCCCCTGTGTCTCACTCCTCTTCCCCCCTGTGTCTCACTCCTCTTCCCCCTGGGTCTCACTCCTCTTCCCCCTGTGTCTCACTCCTCTTCCCCCTGTGTCTCACTCCTCTTCCCCCTGTGTCTCACTCCTCTTCCCCCTGGGTCTCACTCCTCTTCCCCCTGTGTCTCACTCCTCTTCCCCCTGTGTCTCACTCCTCTTCCCCCTGTGTCTCACTCCTCTTCCCCCCCTGTGTCTCACTCCTCTTCCCCCCCTGGGTCTCACTCCTCTTCCCCCTGTGTCTCACTCCTCTTCCCCCTGTGTCGCACTCCTCTTCACCCCCTGTGTCTCACTCCTCTTCACCCCCCTGTGTCTCACTCCTCTTCCCCCTGTGTCTCACTCCTCTTCCCCCTGTGTCTCACTCCTCTTCCCCCTGTGTCTCACTCCTCTTCCCCCTGGGTCTCACTCCTCTTCCCCCTGTGTCTCACTCCTCTTCCCCCTGTGTCTCACTCCTCTTCCCCCTGTGTCTCACTCCTCTTCCCCCCCTGGGTCTCACTCCTCTTCACCCCCTGTGTCTCACTCCTCTTCCCCCTGTGTCTCACTCCTCTTCACCCCCTGTGTCTCACTCCTCTTCCCCCCCTGGGTCTCACTCCTCTTCACCCCCTGTGTCTCACTCCTCTTCCCCCTGTGTCTCACTCCTCTTCACCCTGTGTCTCACTCCTCTTCCCCCTGGGTCTCACTCCTCTTCACCCTGTGTCTCACTCCTCTTCCCCCTGTGTCTCACTCCTCTTCCCCCCTGGGTCTCACTCCTCTTCCCCCCTGTGTCTCACTCCTCTTCACCCTGGGTCTCACTCCTCTTCCCCCCCTGGGTCTCACTCCTCTTCACCCCCTGTGTCTCACTCCTCTTCACCCCCTGGGTCTCACTCCTCTTCCCCCTGTGTCTCACTCCTCTTCCCCCCCTGTGTCTCACTCCTCTTCACCCTGTGTCTCACTCCTCTTCCCCCCTGTGTCTCACTCCTCTTCCCCCTGTGTCTCACTCCTCTTCCCCCTGTGTCTCACTCCTCTTCACCCCCTGTGTCTCACTCCTCTTCCCCCTGGGTCTCACTCCTCTTCCCCCCCTGTGTCTCACTCCTCTTCACCTCACCCCCTGTGTCTCACTCCTCTTCCCCCCTGTGTCTCACTCCTCTTCACCCCCTGTGTCTCACTCCTCTTCCCCCCTGTGTCTCACTCCTCTTCACCCCCTGTGTCTCACTCCTCTTCCCCCCCTGTGTCTCACTCCTCTTCCCCCTGGGTCTCACTCCTCTTCCCCCCTGGGTCTCACTCCTCTTCACCCTGTGTCTCACTCCTCTTCACCTCACCCCCTGTGTCTCACTCCTCTTCCCCCCTGTGTCTCACTCCTCTTCACCCCCTGTGTCTCACTCCTCTTCCCCCCTGGGTCTCACTCCTCTTCACCCTGTGTCTCACTCCTCTTCACCTCACCCCCTGTGTCTCACTCCTCTTCCCCCCTGTGTCTCACTCCTCTTCCCCCCTGGGTCTCACTCCTCTTCACCTCACCCCCTGTGTCTCACTCCTCTTCCCCCTGTGTCTCACTCCTCTTCCCCCCCTGGGTCTCACTCCTCTTCCCCCCTGGGTCTCACTCCTCTTCACCCTGTGTCTCACTCCTCTTCCCCCCCTGGGTCTCACTCCTCTTCCCCCCTGGGTCTCACTCCTCTTCACCCTGTGTCTCACTCCTCTTCCCCCCCTGGGTCTCACTCCTCTTCACCCTGTGTCTCACTCCTCTTCACCTCACCCCCTGTGTCTCACTCCTCTTCCCCCTGTGTCTCACTCCTCTTCCCCCCCTGGGTCTCACTCCTCTTCCCCCCTGGGTCTCACTCCTCTTCACCCTGTGTCTCACTCCTCTTCCCCCCCTGGGTCTCACTCCTCTTCCCCCTGGGTCTCACTCCTCTTCACCCTGTGTCTCACTCCTCTTCCCCCCTGGGTCTCACTCCTCTTCACCCTGTGTCTCACTCCTCTTCCCCCCCTGTGTCTCACTCCTCTCCCCCCCCTGGGTCTCACTCCTCTTCACCCCCTGTGTCTCACTCCTCTGCCCCCTGTGTCTCACTCCTCTTCCCCCTGGGTCTCACTCCTCTTCACCCCCTGTGTCTCACTCCTCTTCACCCCCTGTGTCTCACTCCTCTTCCCCCCCTGGGTCTCACTCCTCTTCCCCCTGGGTCTCACTCCTCTTCCCCCTGGGTCTCACTCCTCTTCACCCTGTGTCTCACTCCTCTTCCCCCTGGGTCTCACTCCTCTTCCCCCTGTGTCTCACTCCTCTTCCCCCTGTGTCTCACTCCTCTTCCCCCCTGGGTCTCACTCCTCTTCCCCCTGGGTCTCACTCCTCTTCCCCCCTGGGTCTCAGTCCTCTTCCCCCCTGGGTCTCACTCCTCTTCCCCCCCTGGGTCTCACTCCTCTTCCCCCTGTGTCTCACTCCTCTTCCCCCCTGGGTCTCACTCCTCTTCCCCCTGTGTCTCACTCCTCTTCACCCTGTGTCTCACTCCTCTTCCCCCTGGGTCTCACTCCTCTTCCCCCCTGGGTCTCACTCCTCTTCCCCCCTGGGTCTCACTCCTCTTCCCCCCTGTGTCTCACTCCTCTTCCCGGACGAGAAGAAGCCTATAGACCACTAACGGTCACAAATATGCCTATTATATTTGTATGTTATTATTTAGTTGCAGTGCCATGTTTTGTCACTAAGTGGCGCTCCTTGTTTGTACCTGATGTAGCAACAGCTTTCATTTGATTTAACTTGTTTTTAATAATAAATGGTTGTGTCCTAAATAAAGCCCATGAGCGACAACAACGTCTGATTTGCTGCTTGCTAAGCTAAGCTATCCTCCTGGGACGGTTATCTCATGCTCACAAGTTGACATATTACACAATATGGTGCCTCCAACGCAGCTAGCTGCCGCCTACCACAATGCCCTTGTGCAAGGCAGCCCACCCCCCCCCCCCCCCCCCGTTTCACTCGAACCCTGCCTACCACATTATCCTTGAAATATTTTTTTTTTTTCATGGCCGGGAAACGGTACTGAATACTGGGAAAGGCCATTTATAAGATAGTACCCCTTTAAAATTAAAAATGTTGTACTCTGTTTTTATAATATGTTATTTCTGTTATTATTGTTGCTGTTATCTCCCTGTGAAGTTCTGTGTATTATTATTATGGTTATTGTGTTGTCTTGTTTTCATGTAAAATAATAATAAAAAAATTTGATAAAAAAAAAATATATATATATTTTTTAAATGACCAGTGCCTCTTTCACAGAGCGCTTACCTGGCCATCAAGTCCTAAAACGCGTGCATGCTTCAAAGCACCGCTGCAGTTGGCTGTTACTACTACTCTGCTGCTACTGTGTACTCTACTGGGTGGTTCTGTCCGGTGCTCGCTGTGTGGGAGATCTCAGTCTGATTCCCAAGTGGGACATGTTTATTGAACTCTGACCACCGCTCTCATCAACTCGAGCTACTTCACGCTTCCGGGCGTTCGACACAGTTTCTTCTTATCGGCACAGCTGCTCTCTTTTCATACCGCTTGCCACAATGTGCAGGCAGCTCCCCACAGTCTCACTCAATCACAGCCTGTCTGCCACAATGTCCACACATGCAGGCGGTAGAACAGTTTCACACACACACCACTGAGGATAAACGGGGCTACCGTGGACAGGGTGAGCAGCTGGGGGTCCACATCTCAGAGGACCTGACATGGTCAACACATAGACTCAGTAGTAAAGAAGGCGAAGCAGCGCCTCTACCACCTGAGACAGTTAAGGAAGTTCAGAGTATCTGGGAAGATACTCCAGTCCTTCTACTCCGGAGCTGTAGAGAGCATCTTGACTGGAAACATCACTGCCTGGTATGGAAACAGCACGGCACAGGACAAGAAGGCCCTACAGAGAGTGGTGTGCTCAGCCGAGCGTACCACAGGTATTGCACTACCACCCCTGCAGGTTCTATACAACAAGAGGTGCAAATCCAGAGCCTGCAGAATAATGAAAGACCCTCACCACCCCAACAACAGCCTGTTCAAGCTGCTGCGGTCAGGCAGACGCCTGCGAACACCAGCTACTAGGACAGAGAGACTTCGGCTCAGCTTCTTCCCCCAGGCCATCAGAGCCCTGAACACTGAACTCTCCACACACAAGCACACATGAGCACACACACAACACACACACTGTACACGCTCACACACTAGCAGCCACTTTAACATGAGCACACACACACTCATGCTGCACACGCTCACACTTATGGTCACTTTACAAAAGGAAAGGTCACTTTAAGAATAGTATAGTAGAGCTTGAGATTGTATAATATAGCATTGTATAGCAGTGTACATAAAGACCCAGTGCCTCATCCGTAGCTAACAGTGTATTGCACTACCACAGTAAGTAAGTAAGTAAGTAAGTATTTATAAAGCACCTTTCATACATGTCATGTAGCTCAAAGTGCTGTACACAATTATAGGCATATATAACGATAAAAGCAATAAAGTCATAGTGATCAGTTAAGATCAATGTTAAAAAAAATAATAATAATAATAATAATAATAATAATAGTAACGTAAAAATGAAAATAACGTAAAAACAGTCATTTGCTTACCAGTTTGGGAGAACAGGTCCGCACAAACATTTCCGCTCAGTGGCAACCGGAAATGCACTAAACCAATGCACTTGTATGGTAGGTAGCAATGTTTAGGTCTTATAATGCTAGTGTAGTTACGTTTTTATCAGTGGTCATAGTTGGGTCCATAGTGCTTTACCAAGTCCCACGGATCCATCAGTGGCCGTGTATTGTGTGCGTATGTACCCGTTCGCTCATGTGGTCAGTGGCCAGAGTTGGGTCCACAGGACTTATCCAAGTCCCATGGACCCATCAGTGGCCGCGTCTTGTGGTAGAAAGAAAGAAAAAGAAAAACGCATAAAGAAAACAGTCTAAAGTTTGAAAGTTTGGGAGGTCCGCAGAAACACGCCTTCAGCTCAGAAGCTGAGGCGTGTCAAAAACTTTTGAAAAAACTGGAGGCGTGTCTCCTATTGTACCCATTCCTTCATCTAAAAAGTTTAAAAGTTTGGGAGGTCCGCAAAAACACGCCTTCAGCTCAGAAGCTGAGGTGTGTCAAAAACGTTTGAAAAACTGGAGGCGTGTCTCCTATTGTACCCATTCCGTCATCTAAAAAGTTTGAAAGTTTGGGAGGTCCGCAAAAACACTCCTTCAGCTCAGAAGCTGAGGCGTGTCAAAAACGTTTGAAAAACTGGAGGCGTGTCTCCTATGTACCCGTTCCTTCATCTAAAAAGTTGGGTCCACAAGGCTTATCCTAGCCTCATGGATCCATCAGGTTTTTCCAAGCCATAACTATTTGTAAGCTAGACTGTATAGGTACGTTTTTAATTTTCCTTTAAAAATGTGTATAGAGCTGGCGTTTCTGATGTGTGTTGGTAGTGTGTTCCATAGTTTTGGGGCATAGTTGGCAAATGCCATACTTCCTATCCTTTTTTGGTTTCTGGGCGTGTCTAGTAAACCTGTAGTGGATG
>NW_028170138.1:0-12995 GCF_963971535.1 Notolepis coatsorum
GGGGGGGAGATGGAGAGAGAAAGAGAGAGTGAGGAGGAGAGTGAGAGAGATAGAGAGGGGGAGATGGGGGAGAGAGAGGGAGAGAGAGGGAGAGAGAGGGAGAGAGGGAGAGAGATAGAGAGGAAGAGAGGGAGAGAGAGAGAGAGAGAGAGAGAGAGAGAGGGAGAGAGAGAGAGAGATAGAGAGAGATAGAGAGATATGGAGAAACAGAGGAAGAGGTTGAAGTATTCAGGGATAGTAACTGGAGAGTAGTTCAAGTTTTGTTTTATTTGTCACATATAAATTCTTTATAATTCATGTCGACTGACCGGCCCGAGGTCAGAGGTCAGAGGTCAGAGGTCAGAGCGGACAGAGGGGTAATCATAGAAAATGCAGGAGAGCCGGCATCTACTAGTTACACTGCTGGACAGTATGACTTACTACCATACTGTCTTTATACATATTATACTACAACTCTACATACATCTGATTAGCACTACACTCAGTAGTACTATTCTGTATATTTTCTTTAATCACCTGTACATTGTATATTACTATTGCACTTTACTGTTACATTTGCACTCTGTTTGGATGCCAAACTTATTTTCGTTGTACTGTACTTGTGCTGTATGATGACAATATATTTTAATCGAATCGAATGTAATCTAACAAAGTGTTCTAATCCAATTTCAAATTCAAAGGATGTTTGTTGGACTTGGTAACATCATATTGCACCATATCATATTCATATGTTTTTCTCTCTCCAGTCCAAGTTGCAATCCAATCCGTCTCCGTAGCAAGGATTCTGCTCTTCCAACGACACGCCTCACGGTAGTGAAAGGTTAACCTTCTGTAGTGTGGTAGTGAAAGGTTATCCTTCTGTAGTGTGGTAGTGAAAGGTTAACCTTCTGTAGTGTGGTAGTGAAAGGTTATCCTTCTGTAGTGTGGTAGTGAAAGGTTAACCTTCTGTAGTGTGGTAGTGAAAGGGTTAACCTTCTGTAGTGTGGTAGTGAAAGGATTAACCTTCTGTAGGGTGGTAGTGAAAGGTTAACCTCCTGTAGTGTGGTAGTGAAAGGGTTAACTTTCTGTAGTGTGGTAGTGAAAGGGTTAACCTTCTGTAGTGTGGCAGTGAAATGTTAACCTTCTATAGTGTGGTAGTGAAAGGGTTAACCTTCTGTAGTGTGGCAGTGAAATGTTAACCTTTTGTAGTGTGGTAGTGAAAGGGTTAACCCTTTGTAGTGTGGTAGTGAAAGGGTTAACCCTTTGTAGTGTGGCAGTGTAAGGGTTTAACCCTTTGTAGTGTGGTAGTGAAAGTGTTAACCTTCTGTAGTGTGGTAGTGAAAGTGTTAACCTTCTGTAGTGTGGTAGTGAAAGGGTTAACCCTTTGTAGTGTGGTAGTGAAAGGGTTAACCATTTGTAGTGTGGTAGTGAACGTGTTAACCCTTTGTAGTGTGGCAGTGTAAGGGTTAACCCTTTGTAGTGTGGTAGTGAAAGGGTTAACCTTCTGTAGTGTGGTAGTGAAAGTGTTAACCTTCTGTAGTGTGGTAGTGAAAGTGTTAACCTTCTGTAGTGTGGTAGTGAAAGGGTTAACCTTATGTAGTGTGGTAGTGAAATGGTTAACCCTTTGTAGTGTGGTAGTGAAAGGTTAACCTTCTGTAGTGTGACAGTGTAAGGGTTAACCCTTTGTAGTGTGGCAGTGTAAGGGTTAACCCTTTGTAGTGTGGCAGTGTAAGGGTTAACCCTTTGTAGTGTGGCAGTGTAAGGGTTAACCCTTTGTAGTGTGACAGTGTAAGGGTTAACCCTTTGTAGTGTGACAGTGTAAGGGTTAACCCTTTGTTGTGTGGTAGTGTAAGGGTTAACCCTTTGTAGTGTGGCAGTGTAAGGGGTAACCCTTTGTAGTGTGGCAGTGTAAGGGTTAACCCTTTGTAGTGTGACAGTGTAAGGGTTAACCCTTTGTAGTGTGGCAGTGTAAGGGTTAACCCTTTGTAGTGTGGCAGTGTAAGGGTTAACCCTTTGTAGTGTGGCAGTGTAAGGGTTAACCCTTTGTAGTGTGGTAGTGAGAGGGTTAACCCTTTGTAGTGTGGCAGTGTAAGGGTTAACCCTTTGTAGTGTGGTAGTGAGAGGGTTAACCCTTTGTAGTGTGGCAGTGTAAGGGTTAACCCTTTGTAGTGTGGTAGTGAGATGGTTAACCCTTTGTAGTGTGGCAGTGTAAGGGTTAACCCTTTGTAGTGTGGTAGTGAGAGGGTTAACCCTTTGTAGTGTGGTAGTGAGAGGGTTAACCCTTTGTAGTGTGGCAGTGTAAGGGTTAACCCTTTGTAGTGTGGTAGTGAGATGGTTAACCCTTTGTAGTGTGGCAGTGTAAGGGTTAACCCTTTGTAGTGTGGTAGTGAGAGGGTTAACCCTTTGTAGTGTGGTAGTGAGAGGGTTAACCCTTTGTAGTGTGGTAGTGAGAGGGTTAACCCTTTGTAGTGTGGTAGTGAGAGGGTTAACCCTTTGTAGTGTGGTAGTGAGAGGGTTAACCCTTTGTAGTGTGGTAGTGAGAGGGTTAACCTTCTGTAGTGTGGTAGTGAGAGGGTTAACCTTCTGTAGTGTGGTAGTGAGAGGGTTAAGGCAAACAGGTGCAAAAGAAGCTCAAAGTCACAATGAAGCGGAGCAGCAAAGCAGTTCAAATGACCAAGTGTGGGGGGTGGGGGCATGGTGAGAGCAAGGAGGAGGAGAGGAGGAGGAGAGGAGAGGAGAGGAGGAGGAGATGAGGAGGAGGAGAGGAGGAGAGGAGGAGAGGAGGAGGAGGAGGAGATGAGGAGGAGAGGAGGAGGAGGAGAGGAGAGGAGGAGAGGAGGAGAGAAGGAGAGGAGGAGGAGAGGAGGAGGAGAGGAGGAGGAGATGATGAGGAGAGGAGGAGGAGAGGAGGAGAGGAGGAGGAGAGGAGGAGGAGAGGAGGAGATGATGAGAGGAGGAGGAGAGGAGGAGAGGAGGAGGAGATGATGAGGAGAGGAGGAGGAGAGGAGGAGAGGAGGAGGAGATGAGGAGAAGAGGAGAGGAGGAGGAGAGAATGAGAGGAGGAGAGGAGGAGAGGAGGAGGAGAGGAGGAGGAGAGGAGGAGAGGAGGGGGAGAGGGGGAGAGGAGGAGAGGAGGAGGAGAGGAGGAGAGAAGGAGAGGAGGAGAGGAGGAGGAGAGAAGGAGAGGAGGAGAGGAGGAGAGGAGGAGGAGGAGAGGAGGAAGAGAGGAGGAGAGGAGGAGAGGAGGAGGAGAGGAGGGGAGGAGGAGAGGAGGAGGAGAGGAGGAGGAGAGAAGGAGAGAAGGAGAGGAGGAGGAGAGAAGGAGAGGATGAGAGGAGGAGAGGAGGAGGAGGAGAGGAGGAAGAGAGGAGGAGAGGAGGAGAGGAGGAGGAGGAGGAAGAGAGGAGGAAGAGAGGAGGAGAGGAGGAGAGGAGGAGGAGGAGGAGATGAGGAGGAGAGGAGGAGGAGGAGAGGAGAGGAGGAGAGGAGGAGAGAAGGAGAGGAGGAGGAGAGGAGGAGGAGAGGAGGAGGAGATGATGAGGAGAGGAGGAGGAGAGGAGGAGAGGAGGAGGAGAGGAGGAGGAGAGGAGGAGATGATGAGGAGAGGAGGAGGAGAGGAGGAGAGGAGGAGGAGATGAGGAGAAGAGGAGAGGAGGAGGAGAGAATGAGAGGAGGAGAGGAGGAGAGGAGGAGGAGAGGAGGAGAGGAGGAGGAGAGGAGGAGAGGAGGGGGAGAGGGGGAGAGGAGGAGAGGAGGAGGAGAGGAGGAGAGAAGGAGAGGAGGAGAGGAGGAGGAGAGAAGGAGAGGAGGAGAGGAGGAGAGGATGAGGAGGAGAGGAGGAAGAGAGGAGGAGAGGAGGAGAGGAGGAGGAGAGGAGGGGAGGAGGAGAGGAGGAGGAGAGGAGGAGGAGAGAAGGAGAGAAGGAGAGGAGGAGGAGAGAAGGAGAGGATGAGAGGAGGAGGAGAGGAGGAGGAGAGAAGGAGAGAAGGAGAGGAGGAGAGGAGGAGGAGGAGAGAAGGAGAGGATGAGAGGAGGAGGAGAGGAGGAGGAGAGAAGGAGAGAAGGAGAGAAGGAGAGGAGGAGAGGAGGAGAGGAGGAGGAGGAGAGAAGGAGAGGATGAGAGGAGGAGGAGAGGAGGAGGAGAGAAGGAGAGAAGGAGAGGAGGAGAACAGGGGAAACAAGGGATTCATTGTATTCCAGAGAACCTCCTGTGTTCCCTTCTTCCAACAGACTGGACCGTGTTCTAAAACAGGATCTACACAGGGATTGACCCGTCTCAAGCTCTGCCCATTTTTATTGATCCTCCAACCACAGCGGTCGCTTCCCTCGGACAAACAAGCAAAAAGCAATGATTGGAGGATCAAGAAAAGAGGGCGAGGCTTGAGATGGGTAAATTGAATCACATTCTTTTTCCCCCTCTCCTTCGTACGTCACCCAGATTGGATCTTTCTCGCTGCAGGCTGAACATAGAATGAAAAGAAACCAGATCACATGGGCTTAAACACATCAGATGCTTCTCCTCCTGTGTAAACCCAGCCCCCAAAACGGACAAACATCAGTCTACCGGTGAGCTCAGAGGTCATTTGGACCCAGATTGCCACAGCTACGTTATTTGACTGTGGATGGTTATAATGAATACAAGCCCTGATGTTGAACTGTCTTTAATGACCGAGTTGACAGAGCTGACGCAGTCTCTCCACCCAGCTGCTCTCTGAACAGAACAGGACATCGTATAACAATCTGTTAAAACACACATTACTGTTTGATTCAACTTGAAATACTGGGGAAGGGGTGACTCTGGGAAATGAGTTAAAGGGTTGTGCAAGGGTTAACCCTTTGTAGTGTGGTAGTGAAAGGTTAACCTTCTGTAGTGTGGTAGTGAAAGGGTTAACCCTTTGTAGTGTGGTAGTGAAAGGTTAACCTTCTATAGTGTGGTAGTGAAAGTGTTAACCTTCTGTAGTGTGGTAGTGAAAGGGTTAACCTTCTGTAGTGTGGCAGTGAAAGTGTTAACCTTCTGTAGTGTGGTAGTGCAAGGGTTAACCCTTTGTAGTGTGGTAGTGAAAGGGTTAACCCTTTGTAGTGTGGTAGTGAAAGGGTTAACCATTTGTAGTGTGGTACAGTAGTGAAAGGTTAACTTTCTGTAGTGTGGTAGTGAAAGTGTTAACCCTTTGTAGTGTGGTAGAGAAAGGGTGAACCTTATGTAGTGTGGTAGTGAAATGGTTAACCATTTGTAGTGTGGTAGTGAAAGGGTTAACCCTTTGTAGTGTGGTAGTGAAAGGGTTAACCATTTGTAGTGTGGTAGTGAAAGGTTAACCTTCTGTAGTGTGGTAGTGAAAGTGTTAACCCTTTGTAGTGTGGTAGTGAAAGGGTTAACCTTATGTAGTGTGGTAGTGAAATGGTTAACCCTTTGTAGTGTGGTAGTGAAAGGTTAACCTTATGTAGTGTGGTAGTGAAAGGGTTAACCTTCTGTAGTGTGGTAGTGAAAGGTTAACCTTCTGTAGTGTGGTAGTGAAAGTGTTAACCCTTTGTAGTGTGGTAGAGAAAGGGTTAACCTTATGTAGTGTGGTAGTGAAATGGTTAACCCTTTGTAGTGTGGTAGTGAAAGGGTTAACCCTTTGTAGTGTGGTAGTGAAAGGGTTAACCATTTGTAGTGTGGTAGTGAAAGGTTAACCTTCTGTAGTGTGGTAGTGAAAGTGTTAACCCTTTGTAGTGTGGTAGTGAAAGGGTTAACCTTATGTAGTGTGGTAGTGAAATGGTTAACCCTTTGTAGTGTGGTAGTGAAAGGTTAACCTTATGTAGTGTGGTAGTGAAAGGGTTAACCTTCTGTAGTGTGGTAGTGAAAGGTTAACCTTCTGTAGTGTGGTAGTGAAAGGTTAACCTTCTATAGTGTGGTAGTGAAAGCGTTAACCTTCTCTAGTGTGGTAGTGAAAAAGTGAACCTACTGTAGTGTGGTAGTGAAAGGGTTAACCTGCTGTAGTGTGGTAGTGAAAGAGTTAACCTACTGTAGTGTGGTAGTGAAAGGGTTAACCTTCTCTAGAGTGGTAGTGAAAAAGTTAACCTACTGTAGTGTGGTAGTGAAAGGGTTAACCTGCTGTAGTGTGGTAGTGAAAGGGTTAACCCTTTGTAGTGTGGTAGAGAAAGGGTTAACCTTATGTAGTGTGGTAGTGAAATGGTTAACCCTTTGTAGTGTGGTAGTGAAAGGGTTAACCCTTTGTAGTGTGGTAGTGAAAGGGTTAACCATTTGTAGTGTGGTAGTGAAAGGTTAACCTTCTGTAGTGTGGTAGTGAAAGTGTTAACCCTTTGTAGTGTGGTAGTGAAAGGGTTAACCTTATGTAGTGTGGTAGTGAAATGGTTAACCCTTTGTAGTGTGGTAGTGAAAGGTTAACCTTATGTAGTGTGGTAGTGAAAGGGTTAACCTTCTGTAGTGTGGTAGTGAAAGGTTAACCTTCTGTAGTGTGGTAGTGAAAGGTTAACCTTCTATAGTGTGGTAGTGAAAGCGTTAACCTTCTCTAGTGTGGTAGTGAAAAAGTTAACCTACTGTAGTGTGGTAGTGAAAGGGTTAACCTGCTGTAGTGTGGTAGTGAAAGAGGTAACCTTCTGTAGTGTTGTAGTGAAAGAGTTAACCTTCTGTAGTGTGGTAGTGAAAGGTTAACCTTCTGTAGGGTGGTAGTGAAAGGTTAACCTTCTGTAGTGTGGTAGTGAAAGGTTAACCTTCTGTAGTGTGGTAGTGAAAGGTTAACCTTCTGTAGTGTGGTAGTGAAAGGTTAACCTTCTGTAGTGTGGCAGTGAAAGGTTAACCTTCTGTAGTGTGGTAGTGAAAGGTTAACCTTCTGTAGTGTGGTAGTGAAAGGTTAACCTTCTGTAGTGTGGTAGTGAAAGGGTTAACCTGCTGTAGTGTGGTAGTGAAAGAGGTAACCTTCTCTAGTGTGGTAGTGAAAAAGTTAACCTACTGTAGTGTGGTAGTGAAAGGGTTAACCTGCTGTAGTGTGGTAGTGAAAGAGTTAACCTACTGTAGTGTGGTAGTGAAAGGGTTAACCTTCTCCAGAGTGGTAGTGAAAAAGTTAACCTACTGTAGTGTGGTAGTGAAAGGGTTAACCTGCTGTAGTGTGGTAGTGAAAGGGTTAACCTACTGTAGTGTGGTAGTGAAAGGGTTAACCTTATGTAGTGTGGTAGTGAACTGGTTAACCCTTTGTAGTGTGGTAGTGAAAGGGTTAACCCTTTGTAGTGTGGTAGTGAAGGGTTAACCATTTGTAGTGTGGTAGTGAAAGGTTAACCTTCTGTAGTGTGGTAGTGAAAGTGTTAACCCTTTGTAGTGTGGTAGTGAAAGGGTTAACCTTATGTAGTGTGGTAGTGAAATGGTTAACCCTTTGTAGTGTGGTAGTGAAATTCTGTAGTGTGGTAGTGAAATGGTTAACCTACTGTAGGCTAGTGTGGTAGTGAAAGGGTTAACCTTCTGTAGTGTGGTAGTGAAAGAGTTAACCTTCTGTAATGTGGTAGTGAAAGGTTAACCTTCTGTAGTGTGGTAGTGAAAGGTTAACCTTCTGTAGTGTGGTAGTGAAAGGTTAACCTTCTGTAGTGTGGTAGTGAAAGGTTAACCTTCTGTAGTGTGGTAGTGAAAGTTTAACCTTCTGTAGTGTGGTAGTGAAAGGTTAACCTTCTGTAGTGTGGTAGTGAAAGGTTAACCTTCTGTAGTGTGGTAGTGAAAGGGTTAACCTGCTGTAGTGTGGTAGTGAAAGAGGTAACCTTCTGTAGTGTGGTAGTGAAAGGGTTAACCTGCTGTAGTGTGGTAGTGAAAGGGTTAACTTTCTGTAGTGTTGTAGTGAAAGAGTTAACCTTCTGTAGTGTGGTAGTGAAAGGTTAACCTTCTGTAGGGTGGTAGTGAAAGGTTAACCTTCTGTAGTGTGGTAGTGAAAGGTTAACCTTCTGTAGTGTGGTAGTGAAAGGTTAACCTTCTGTAGTGTGGTAGTGAAAGGTTAACCTTCTGTAGTGTGGCAGTGAAAGGTTAACCTTCTGTAGTGTGGTAGTGAAAGGTTAACCTTCTGTAGTGTGGTAGTGAAAGGTTAACCTTCTGTAGTGTGGTAGTGAAAGGGTTAACCTGCTGTAGTGTGGTAGTGAAAGAGGTAACCTTCTGTAGTGTGGTAGTGAAAGGGTTAACCTGCTGTAGTGTGGTAGTGAAAGGGTTAACCTTCTGTAGTGTTGTAGTGAAAGGGTTAACCTTCTGTAGTGTGGTAGTGAAAGGTTAACCTTCTGTAGTGTTGTAGTGAAAGGGTTAACCTTCTGTAGTGTGGTAGTGAAAGGTTAACCTTCTGTAGTGTGGTAGTGAAAGGGTTAACCTGCTGTAGTGTGGTAGTGAAAGGGTTAACCTTCTGTAGTGTGGTAGTGAAAGGTTAACCTTCTGTAGTGTGGTAGTGAAAGGGTTAACCTGCTGTAGTGTGGTAGTGAAAGGGTTAACCTTCTGTAGTGTGGTAGTGAAAGGGTTAACCTTCTGTAGTGTGGTAGTGAAAGGGTTCTGTATCGTTAGTGGCTTAGCTTGGCTTCGCCTTCTGCACTATCTCGCGTACGTGCACGCGTACTGAATAAACCACAAATGTACCTCTAATACCAGTATTAGTCTGACCACACCCCTCATCAGCTTACCTTCATAAGCAGGTGTGTGGTCACCTGCTCTCCTCCTTCTCGCTTTCACCACAAGGAAGAGGTGCCTCGGTAGATCCCCACACTTGACACCATGATGGAAGAAATTGGATTAGGAACAGCTTGGGAAACAAGGATACGTTGACATCATATCTTTATTTTCTCTCTCACTATTTTCGAGAAAATACGGCGATATTGTCTTCGTACTGGAGTGTCTAGAAGATGATGATCATTCTACAAACCCTCCACCGGTTTTCGTATTGGGAGCACGCCGCTGCATGCTTCTCAACTGCAGTTCCTTGCTGTGTTTGTTGGGGTGAAACCTGTCAGGCCACAGCTGAACTGTCGGACATGCCGCTGTTGTGAGGAGCGGTGCGTTCCAGGTTGGGTGAGTAGTGTTTGCTGGCGGGCTCCACTTGTCTGTTAGTGCTATGGGGGCTACTAGACAAAGTTTATGGAAACCGGCCCCAGGCTAGGGTCCTTTGTTTAGCCGTCTAGGCGACAGAAGGCCTTGGTCTGGCGACCATTATAGTTTTAACTAGTGGGCCGCGACCATTGACACTGGTGATCCCTGTGTGTTCTGGACGAGTGGATTCTCTCTGTCACCGTGTTAAGACCCCATCTTTCATATCCAAATGAGAGTATTCCTTCACGAGGGGATATGTGCATGTAATGTGCGATAGCGGCAGATTCATGTTCAAAGTCAGCTATACAGGCCAGTTGGTACTGTGCTGATTCCGCCGGACGTGTTATTGTCACCGTTGTGAAGCGGTGTTGACGTCTTGTTTTCTCTTTTCTCTTAAAAAGTGAGGAGGGTTCAGAACGGCGGCCTGTCTGGGTGAGTGTTATGTCATTGTTTACATGTTCATAGCTTACGGTTAGCCGGTCGGTGGCCTGGCGCGGGGAGCTTGGCTTCTCGCGCGCCGCCGGGAGCTCGCTCCTGATCGCGTGCGTCGTAGATCGGCGTCTCGCGAGCGGAAGCGATAGCACCCGAACGGCTGGAGCAGCCGTTAGCTTGATGCTATTCTGTTGAACGTGCTTTGATTTTTAACATGTTTTACACTCTTGACCACGACGTCATCCTTGACAGGGGATGTTCGTCAACCCTGCCCGAGCCTAGACGGGGATTGCGTCAACAAAGAGGACTGTAGCGACTGGTGGAGCGGCGACGCTGCCCGGATCGAACAACACGGGACGCTTGTGACTGCACTTCGCTGATCTGCGTTCCGGGCAGGTACGGGGTTGGCCAGACCCTCATAACACGTCTTCTGGTTTTACCTTGCTAAATGTATTGTGAATGACGGTGTTTTTTCCCAAAACGTGTGTTGTTGCAATGCATTTGAGATACGTTGCGGGTTGTGTGTGAGCTGTTTTTGTCACTGGCAGTAGCTTCTCCGTGCAGGTCGTGATGTATTGATCTGGTTGTTGTGTGAGAAACATCATGGTGTTTATGTGTACCGTGTACTCACTACTAAGGCAACTAACCTATGAAGCTATGCTTGGTGACGAGTGAGTAAAAGAATGTTCTTTCTCAGACTGTAATGACAATGGACAGTGAGTTCACACATTAACAGGTTTTCCTGTTTTAACTGGCCGTATTGAGGGTAAAATAGGAGGATTGTGTTTTTCCCCCCCCGGTTCCCTGGGGACTTTATCACCTCCTATCAGACATGTTGTGCATTAATTGTGTCTTTTGTGTGGTAGGGATACGATGTAACTCTCAGCTTGATTGCTGAGGTTGTGCTAAATCTGCTGGAGAAACTTATTTCCTAAAGGGAAATTGGTTTGGTTGCTGTCATGTGTGTTTAGCAAGGCCTGTGGTCGATACTAATCAAGAATGATGTATTCTCTCATTGTGATGATGATGGGTTGTGTGTGTCATGTGACCTACAACTGGGTTGTACTGGCCACAGAAGCACATGTGTATGTTGGACCGGGGTTCTTAGAGCCCTCTCTATTCTGTGTTTTTCCTTAGTAAAAATCAGATAGCAGGTTAGCTCGTGCGCTGTGTGGAGCTGTGAAACGCTTCATAGAGCTGACTATGACTGTGTCATATTCTCTTTTTGTCGTTACGTCGTATCATGGGTGTGGGGTCGTAAAGGGGTGAACTGGTAACCTTTCCTCTCCCCATTGTCTGTCGGTCAGGGGTACACCCCCTGTCCTTCAAGGTTCCCGTCACGTGGCGGTTCGGCACGTTACGGGGGGGGGGGGGGGGGGGGGGGGAGGGAGTTCCTGGTCCACGGCCTGGTATATTGGGCGTGTGCACCGCAGGAATTCCCCCGCCATAGAGTACGTCACCGTGCGCGTCTCTGTTGGTAGGGCTTCCGTGTGCTGTTCAGGTCCATGTGATGGATCTGTTTTCAGGGGGGGTGGTCAGGGCTCCTCCTCACCAAGCGCCTACTCAGGCCTTCTGTGAGTTCGGACTCCTTCTTCCATGTGATCCATGTGAGGAAGCCTCCATCAGAGTACAGAGCCTTCCTCCTCAGATTGTCAAAGTGAGTGGACCCTCTAGAAGGGTCCTTTTCTATTGTATGTATATTCGATTCAATTCGTTTATTGAGTGTGTATGGGTTCGGTGCCTCTTCCCCGGAGGCCCTAAAACCAGTTTTTTACATGGCTCAAGGTGCAATATATTCTTTTCAATCTGTACAGCTCGCGTGGGAAGTCTCTCTGGGGATCCCCGTCTCTTTCCTATGGGAGGGTGGTGGGATGTAAAAATGTGAACATTTTTTACCCCGGCTGTGTAGACTGGGATACATACTGTTGATGCTTCCTTCTTTCTATTCCAGAAGTGTTGGAGTTAGGGAGTGTCACACCCCTCTTGTCGTTCCCCTGGGCGCCTTGGGGATTCAATGGCAGGTCTAAATAGCCTGTTCATTGATGGGGGTGTGTCCCGACGCACGTATAGTGCTAGCTCGCTGTAAACAGGCGATTGACTGGCACGCCTTAGTTGCTTGTGGTTGAAACAGCGTTTTTATAAAGCAACTGAGATGGGGGTTTTTCCTCTTCCGGCGACCACATCCCATGACCTGGGTGGGTTGTCGACGGATCCTCGTTCATGTCTGGGGGATGATGACGGGATGGATCTGAACATATGTAGTGGGGTCTCACGCCCTTGGGGTGGGCCACCAGGCGCGGTTCGTCCCGACGTCTGGGTGGCGCCTTCTTTTCATGTTAAGATCAACACGCATATCTGCCCTTTTCCTGGGGCATGTCGGCGTGGTTAGGGCACGGGACTGGTTCTGGTCACGCTGGTCCAGATCAGTTGAACCCGTTGTCCGCCGGGGATGCAGATCTGCTGTTCTGGTACCCTGAGGGACTTGGGCTTTTTTCAGGGGGAAAAATGCCAGGTCGGTCTGGGTGTCACAGGGTTAAGCGCTATGGAGACCCTGGTTGGGTATGTTTTTACTCAGCACTGTCGTCATGGCTTACAGCCATGCCATTCTGTACGCGCTCGATCTCGTCGGATCTCGGCCGCTACACAGGTTGGTCCTGGTTAGTACTTGGTTGGGAGGACCGCCGGGGAATACCAGGAACGGTGTGCTTAGGGGCTGGTTCTCCATTGTTTTTCGCTCCTCTCTCACGCATGGCGAAGAGGGGCCTGTGGGGGTGGTTTTTTGACCTCCTCTGGTGACCCTGTGCTTCCCGTACCGCCAGGCCCGGTCCGAAGTGATGTTTGCGACCCGTAGGCCTGGGTTAACCCTTTTTGGAAACTGAAACACTTGTACTGCGGTATAGCCGGTGTATACCCGCAGGTGTGTTTTGGAGTTTTTTCTTGAGGGGTTATAGGAACAACCACCGCATTGGGTAACACCGAGGTGGTTGATTCCCTGGTGTGTTGGAGCAGTGTCAACTCCCGGGTTCACCGGTTGAGGGTGCCCCTGCACGTTCATGACGTCTGCCAATCGTGTCAGCCTTCTCTGCCTCGACCCCTCTGGGTGGGGGTTGTTAAATGGAGGCTTGGTCATGCAACACCGCCAGCTTACGCTCCTTCCGCCGGGGCGGCTGTGTTCAGCTGTCCCCTCTGGCGCCTGTCTCGTCCGCAGTCTCCAGGCTAGGGTTAACAGCCTGTTGCCTGGTTTTTCCCCGGTGCGCTGCCTGCTTCCGTTGGTTAACCTTTTTTGTGTGCTTACGGCCATGCTGACTGCCTATTCTGCAGGGTCAGTGTGCCAGGCGGTGTACTATTGGGGGGACGGGGCCCGCTCGGCTTACTGGCCTGGTTGGTTCCGCCTGGGAATACCAGGTGCAGTAACTGAGGGGCCTTTGTCCGAATACGCTGGCGATGTGGGGGGCGGGGCACTACGTGCCCACCTGGTGGGGTCTTGATGCTGGCATCATGGACTTCTCCGGGCCCCCATTCCAGGGAGTCCAGTCCTTTTGGT